>NC_068566.1:29910560-30213590 GCF_025698545.1 Gossypium raimondii | reverse complement strand
ATTCAAGAACCATTTATCTTTTGCATGTTCATGTCATTTTGCACCATATGGAGTTTGAGGTGAGTTATTGATGACTATTTTAGCCGAATTGATGTGATTAAGATTGTTTATTGAGATATGGACTAAATTGAATAGAGTAGAAGTTTCATGATTTGATTGATATTTGAAAATTGGTATGAAATTGAGTTGAAGCATGTTGTGCTATTTGTAAATTGATGATTGATGATAAGTTGATATTGAAAGAATGTGAATTGATATACATATGAATCAGAAATTAGTTACCATATTAGCTATTCGGACCGAGTCAGATATATTTGGCATGCCATAATTGATCTTAAAACATAAAAATAATACATACCGAGTCCCTGTGCTACTGATTCACGAATAATAATTCCTTGAATCATCAGACATTTTCAAATATAAGACAAAATAATTAACAATCAACATCCAAATCCCAACTCAGACTTGACTTAACCTTGATATGTATCTCTAAACTCAATTTCGAGTTCGATTAAGTCTGAGAATTGACTAAACCTATAACTCTGATACCATTAAATGTAACACCTTACACCCGACTCAATCGTTGGGTCCGAGTTACATGATGTCACATTCGTTGTTGGAGCGACTATGATAAATTTTATTCAACTTTAAGTCATTGTAAGATTTAATTCAATCAAACAAATATTAATCAAAATAACCAACCATTTACGGGATTTATATGAGCTCACAAAAGCTCCAAGAACTAATCCAAGGTTGAACATGGACCAAACATCCATCATATGATACCAAATTCAATAGAAGCATTCAATTAAAAACAAACCAAATTTGACTCAACTAGGTACATGCCAACTTAGAATAAAAACGGAATATACAAAATTTGGAGAGTTCGAGATTGTTGACTGGATGCTGAAGTCTTAGTTCAAATATCTTGAATTATACCTAACCTGGGCACTGGAAACAAACCGTATGTTGAGCAATGGAGCTCAGTAGCATTTTTATTATTCAAATAAAATAGTACAAGTTAAGAAAATTGTAACATCCAGCTAGTATATCATTCATATCAAGTGGCAAACCAATTCATTTAGCATAACAATAGAAGTGATAAATTTCATTTACATGCCAACACCTATCATAAAGCCTTTTTAAAACTAAATATCAATCATGAATCAAACATTTATATAATTAACATTATAACAATCAATTCCATGTTCATTCCACAATAATAAACCATTTAAGAATCATTCTAGTCTCTTTCTGAAGTCGGCCAACTCACTCGTATTCATTTCAGCCACCCCCAAAGGTTATTTCCAATTTCTTCACATAGAAGTTGATGTATTTCCTTTATCATGATCCACATATATAAGCACTATTAATTCCATGGCATTATACTATTTCATTTCGATATCTTTTTTCAAGTCGCTAACTCATGCCAATTTCACATAACTCGCTTCATTACCATATTTATTATCAATCTATTTCATTACATTTTTAAGTTTCTAATTCTAATTATGATATCACACCCAATGGAACCATTCATATTTCTACATATCATATCCTGTAATTATTTTCAATTATATATCATAGCCCGAATTCGATCGTATTTGCTTACTCGTACCCTGTGCACTATTCTTATCGCATGACAATGATTTCATTACAATTCATATATTAAATCCAATTAAGTTGACTCAGGCACCAATGGATACACAAATCCAACTAACACCCCAATTTGGCACCCGATGCCTCATTGGACAATTTACGAAGAAAATAGATTACGTCCAGCACTCATCAGTATGACTGAAGTAAAAATTGTGCCCATCACTCATCGACACGTAGTTGAAGTAACCATTTGGCACCCAATGCCTCATTGAAACGTCCAAAGTAATTAGTTTGTGCCCAATGCTCATCGACATATAGTCGAAATAACTACACCCGAGTAGTTAATAGGGTATTCATTTATCCAATTCCCTCTATCAATCTCAATGTCATCAATTTATCACTCATGATATCATTTCATATATAACATAGCATACCATCTCAATTCCAAACCAATTTCACCATTTCATTTAGTTTTAATATTTTCACTTTTATTCAATTTAATCCTCTATCCTAATAATCAATTAAATTCACACCATTATGATTTGATCGGTTATAATAAACTATTAATTTATTTTATAACTCTTCTATTAGTTTCTTCCTCCTCTCCATTCCACTTCCTTCATTTACAAGTATTTATACAAGAATCTTTAACCTTAATATGACACGCTTTTATGTAACATGGATTATCTTTTCATTATTTATACATATACCTTTAACAAAGTTGTCTTCTTGAATAGTAGCACTAAATTATTTATATCTGGACCTATAGAATTCAAAATTAAGATTTGCCTTCTGTTTTTGAAACTAGGCTCAATGAAATTTTACCATAAAATTTCAAATTTTATTTAAAAGTAGATTAATACCAGTTTTTTAAAAACCTCCCTATTTTCTTTGCTAGGTAGCTTGACTCTTCTTCACTAAAAATTAAATATCTTTCAATACAAATCTCATATTATGTTTTCATTTTGTTCCTTTGAAAGTAGACTCATTAGTATTTTAGGAATAGAATTTTCATCTTCTAAACGTTTTTGTACAATTTATAATGATTTTCAAAGTTAGAATAAGGAATCAAATCATTCTAACATTATCTCATAAAAGTATTATATCTCATAATCTACAATTCTATTGCTTTCACAGTTGCTTTTATGCAAAACTAGACTAAAAATATTTAATTTCATATTTGATTCAACCTCTAACTAGATTCCTAAAAATTTTGGTGAATTTTCAAAGTTGTACTACCACTTGTTGTCCATAAAGTGTTTAGTGAAACATTTTGCTCTTCCATGATTTGATTAAGTTTTTCTCATTTCATTATATGACATACTACATTTCAACCAAATTCCATGCCAAAACATATAATCACTAAGTTACACAAATTTTTTTTCAAATTAGTCCTCTAGTTCGATAATCAATCTCAAACATAGCATTTTAAACTCAAATAATCATTTTAATTTACCTAGGTATCATACTTTGCAAAACAAAATAAATAGGTAACAAATATAATGATTCAATTTTTAGAGATAAAACATAACATGAATTAACTTACTAAGCTCCATATGAACTAACTTGGTAAAACAACAACCAAATGAGCTTTTAAGGACTATTCGACAAATTTTTGTAACATCCCAAAAATTAGGGGTTAGAATTTTTTTACATCCCAAAATTAAGGATTAGTTTTAAAAGAAATTTTCAAATATTATCTTTTACTAAAACCATTTTAAAAAAATTAAAATTCTATATCTTTTAACTTCTTATTCTAATTTAAAATAATATCTTATCTTCTTTTCAAAATTTAAATAGAATTAAAATTCCAACATTTTTTAAGTACTTATTTTAATTTGAAATTAAAATTACTCTTTTTCTAATTCTACTAAAACTCCCTATTTGATCTTTTATCAAATTGAGCTCTAACTCTATCTATTTATACATTAACTTTTTCTCAAAATTCTCTACATCAAAACTCTTCTAAGCCTTCAATCTTTGCTAAAAAGCTATTTTTTAAGTTTTTCTTTGAAAATTCAAGAACAAGTCCTCATCAATCGACCCTTGTAGCTAATCGGATCAAGCTTGAACGAAGGGTAATTGCTCGAGACCTCAAAAAAGTCAGTTGTGTTCTTTTATGAAAAACCGAGTCAAATTGTGTTTAGGTTTAGGCCTACATGACCATGCACCACCCTTTTAAAAATTTTATAGTTTTTCCACTGGTTTTTTTAGATTTTACAATTTTGCCACTGGTTTTCCAAATTTTATAGTTTTGCCACTGTTTTTCCGGATTTTACAATTCTGCCACTATTTTTCAAAATTTTACAATTTTGCCCAAAATTTTCTATTTTGATCAGTTTAGTCCCTGAATAGGTTCCAAATTATTTTTAGTAACTTAAATTATGCAATTAGGTCCCTAATGATATATGACATGCTCGAATCCATGAATGACTAAATTAATGTGGTATTTATTTGTATCTATGAATATTTGCATGAACTCAAAAAAAATTGCATTTTCGTTTTAACTATTATTATTTTATGTAATTCAGGTCCTCGATTAGGTTTTTTTATGGCATCTAGAGAACTAGATTATGCAATTGGGTCCTTGACTAGGATTAGAATGATTGACTATATGAATACATTAATTTATGATTTAATTACTTATAATGAATGACATAAGTCATGAATGATTCTATGGTTAATCTGATGTAATTGCTCATGATTGTTTGCTTTAATTCGTGAATGATTATAACTATTCATTAATGTTAGACATGTTGAATAAATGTCTCATATGTTTTTAATGATCGATTTATGAATTGCCTATTCTTGTAATGAAGATAGAATGTTGACAATGATATTGAATAATTGCATTAAGAATGATTGTATGACATATGCATGGGATGGGACATTACGATTGAAGGAAGTATGTGGCAATATAACCGCATTTAATTATGCGTTGTGTATTCACAATAAAAGTAGATTCCAACTACGTCCATTTTACTGTGCAAGTACAACCCTCTGACAGCTTTTATCTACGAGCTATTGTGCTTCCATAGTCTGTGGTAGTGAAAACTGTAAATTATTGGTGGCATTAAGTCCACAACCCGGTGTGATTGGAGGAGGGAGTCTAGGGAACCCCTATTGTGGTGTGTAGCGGTTGGGGGTAGGACTATTAACTGACAAACGAATTGATAGTTGCATGACATATTGTGCAAACTCATGAAAAGTGCATAACGAATTAACTGAATTGCTATATGTTAATTGTGTGAAGTACATTGATTTGATAATTGAATATGTTTGATTGATTATGATTGATCGTTAATGGTTGCTTGTATAAAGTAGCAAACCCATTTGACCGTATTGAATTGATTGATATGCGAAACCGTTTGTTATTATGTTAAATAAATTGATATGCAAAATTGTTTGTCATTGTATTGAATTGATTGACATGTGAAATTGTTTGTTATTACTTTACATATTCGAATATTGAATTGGTTTATTGTAAAAGGACTCACACTGAGCTTCCATAACTCACTCTCCTCTTTCAAATAATTTCACGGAATAGGACGCAGACTCGACATGTAGATGGTCTTGGCTTGTTCTCGCCCACGAATTATTATTTATTATTGTCATTTTATTTTACTAAGAACCGTGGTATGGGATAACTATTTTTAATTACATCTCTTAGATTGAATGTTATTTATTAATATTATTTACTATCGTTAATTATTTATTTTTTAATTGAATTAAATAGATTAATTATTATATAAGGATTATTGATATATTTTCCTCTGCTAAAGTTTATGCTAGTCTTAAATTCATAAAATTGAGATAATCGCTTGTATGAAATAGGTTTAAAATTGAAAATTGTTTTTTAAAATGACCAAGCCACGTCGATGGCGAATGTGACCTCTTCGACCTAGGTCTACTATCTAGGTTGGGTTGGGGAGGTTACATTTTTGCTTTTCCATGACTAGCCTCGATTTGGTTCAATTCTTGATCTATAAAATAATTTAGTTCAATTTATCAATTCCAAACATCTCATATCATCCTATTATAAGCATGTATCAGTTCAATTTTATTTTTTTGAATGTCCCCTAAAATTTTTATTTTTTTCAATATAACCCCTAAAATCGAAATAGTCGTCATATCTTTCAAATTTGAGCTTCGTTTTACAATTTGATTTCAATCTCATCCTCTATAATCTCTCTACTATCTATTTTATCAAAATCTCATAACAATATTACAACTAAGTCACTTTAGTCTTTATTTTACAAAACTAATATTTAAACTTTACAAACTAGTCACTTTTCATATCTAACCTTAAAACCTAACAAATTAATACCAAAAACTTCAAGAAATCAACAATAACAACTTTTAAAAACTTTAACAATTTTGAAAAATAACACATAGGTCTACTAGATTAAATTTCCAGAATTTCAAAAACATAAAAGTTAAAAAAAAAAAACTAAGGACTTGCTTGAATTTTAAGGTTAAAGCTTCCAAAACCCTAAATAATGTTAACCTTCTTTTGTTTCTATTTGCTTCGGGTGAGTGGGGAAGAAGATAATATCATTCCTTCCCCACTAACTTGATAATAATATAAAATTCTAATTTATTTATTTATTTTTTCTTTTCTTTTAATTAATTTAAATCATATTTTATATTGGGCAAAATACCAATAAAAGCCCTTTTTTTTAAATTACTGAAATAGGCCCGGTAAAAATTTAATTACCGGAATGGCCTAATTCCCAAAAAAAGCATCCACGTCAGCGCGTTGTCAGGTGACAAAGTAGGAAAACGCTTCCTCAAGGAAGCGCTTTGTCCACGTGGACAGAAAACGCGTCCTTGAGGGCGCGCTTTGTGTCCACGTGGACAAAGTGCTTCCACGTCATCGCGTTTTCCCTGTGTCACTACAGTACCAACGGTCAAAAAAATAGCCGTTGGTACCCCCAAACGGTAAAAAAAAAAACTATAAAACCCCCATTTCTTTTTTTCACACTTAAATCCTTTTTCTCAAATTCTCTCATATTTTTCTCCAATATTCTCTCATATTTCCCTCAAATTCCTCTCAAATTCCTCTTAAATCTCTCTTTAAATTATTTTAAAAAAAGCTCTAATTTTATTTTTTTGAAATTTTTTTAAACCATAAAATTTGATCGTGTTAGCAATGGCCGGAGAATTAATTCGTCTCGATAACAAGCACATATCCATCGAACAAATGAAAATGGTAAGTGTTAAATTTAATTTTTAAATATTATTTAAGATTTTTTTCATTTATGTAATTTAAAAAAAGTTTATTTTATTATTTCTTATAAAAGTCTATAGATCGGATATTGCAATGCTATATCCGTAATATACATGATCCTCCATCACCGTTGATAGAGAATTACCTACGCGAAGCGGGTTTTTGGCACGTGGCGACGGTAGGCCGGGGATGCAAGTTGGACCCAAAACTCATTAGTGCGTTGATAGAGAGGTGGAGGCCCGAGACACACACATTCCATCTTCCATGTGGAGAGTGTACTATCACGTTAGAAGACATAAATTTGCAATTGGGATTACCGGTGAACGGGTACGCAGTCACCGGGTCTGTTCAATTTGGTAATTGGGGAGTAGTATGCTACAAGCTTTTGGGCGCTATTCCGGATAATATTAACGGAGGTCGAATCGAGATGGGTTGGTTAAGAGACACATTCTCGGAGCTGAATGATGATTGTACCGAACTAGAAAGAATCCGATATGCTCGGGCATACATTCTTGAGATAATTAGAGGTTATCTGATGTCGGACTTGTCACAGAACCTTGTACACCTGAGATGGCTGCTGAAACTCGTTGATTTCAGAGTAGCTGGTGAATTTAGTTGGGGGTCTGTCGTGTTGCCAACATTGTACCGGGAGATGTACTGGGTGGCGCGACCGAATAAAGCAAAAATTAGAGGTTGCCTATCACTATTGCAGTCATGGGCACGGTTTCGCTTTCCATTTTTACGTCCTCGAGTGGACTACCCATATACATTCCTACTCATAATGAGGTAAATTTTATATTAGATTTTACAATTATTAAGTATATTTAAAATATAATCGTATGCTAAAAATTTATTTAATTAGGTGGAACCATTTGGCAAGTTATGCTCGATTACCTACCTTTCTTGAAGATATACGGCTTCTATTAGACCAACGGTCAGAAACACAAGTAAGTATTAAATAAAATAGATATACATAATGAGATAGTCGATTCGTATTTAGTATTTAGTATTATGTATATAACTAATATTTCTATCATGTTCATATAGTTTCAATGGACACCACACGAGGATCCGGCAATTCGGGCAGTAATTCCGGATGAATACTTCCAAAATCTGAACGCTTGGTATGTGAAAGTCCCATTGGTCAACTTTGCGATCGTGGAGATGCACCAGTCAGACAGAGTATTATGACAATTTGGATTCCGAAAACTGATTCCTGTAGCACCTGAGGTGTTGGTTGATCATCATAGAATCGACTTACGACAATTACATACGGATTGACTGAGATTCTGGTCACACTATATCCAAATGTGGGAAGATCGGTATGATTATATACCTACTTGTGAACCGATCATCGTTCCAGAGTTAGCGTGCATGCCGGAATACATGCCATGGTTTAGGATCCATGGCAAGCCGTATTTACTGTCAGAAGAGGAGAGGTAGCGGAAATTGTGTGTCCAAAGGGAATGACGTGGCCCTTTAAATCCAAGAAGAAGGGACGACGACACAAGCCCATCAACAGCGCCGATACAATCACTAGGCCTAGCAACGGCACCCACATAGGCACCCGACCCAACACTTCAACCGACGACACCCACAACACGGTATTTTCAGATGATGCCAGGTGCGTATCCTAGCCTTTTTATGTATCCTAACCCTTATATGTTTCCTTTTTCTAGTCCTATGGCAGGTTGGAATCCAAGGCTCGGTTTATCTTCATTTTTGATTACGCTGAATGGACTGCCAATCTATAAGCCACCGTCGTACGAGGGATCGCACGAGGGGCTGTCAAGGAGCTCTTCTTTTTACTAATCCCTAAATTATGATGGGTTTCAAACACCTTCGCCGTTCATGATGCAAACACCTCCACAATCACTATTTTATCAATGTGGGTTATCCTCCCAACACCGGCAACCAGATCCCCTACCGGAGGAACCAGAATCCTCGCCGGAATAACCACAACCCCCTCCAGAAGTTGGATAAAGGAGGAATCCAGCGCGTAACCGTCGACGACTGCAATGTGGCACTGAATCTAGCGGGCACGAAGATTGATTTTTATTTTAATATATTTGTACAAACATTTTGAATATTTTTATATTATTTCATGTAATAAAATAGAAATTTACTTTTATATTTTTAATAAAATAGAAATTCTTTTAAATAAGACAATATTTTGAATATTTCTATATTATTTCATTTAATAAAATATAAATAATACAAGATAGTTTTTTTTTGCAATAACGTTCAACTATTGCGATTTGGACATGATCTACTTGTATGGCCTGGGTTCCTACACCATCTGCACAACTTCTGTTGATTGACTGTTTCTCGGATATCCATATTGTTACGTATTTTAGTGGAGCAAGGTCGACCCTTTGGTTTGTGACGTAATTCTCTATCCGGTAATAGATTAAAGGGAGCAAACGATACAGACGGCCACTTACGTTCATCTGGGACCGGTGGGAATACGTGTCTCTAAACATTGTACATATTTTCTAATTTGTACACCTTTTCAACATAGCTCATCGGATCCAGACGGAGATTCTGACAAGCTGTAATTATATAGGCGCATGGATAACGAAGTACATCAAACATCCCACAGTCGCGAGTCCTATTTCGCAAGTGTACACGATATTGCCTGCCAATAACACGTTGGTGCTGCCTATCAAACTCTGTCATGCGAAACCATAAGTTGTCTTGATCGTGACACACCGTGTGCATGGTGTTCACCCACGCCTTCGCCTTGTTAATTTCTTGCACTACCTTACTGCACCATACATGGCCTCCCTGCATTTGGCTTGCATAACTCGCTGCTCGCTTTGGAAATAGTGCTGCTAAATAAAAAATGTATCTCGCACAACCGATGTTATCAGTAGATGGCACATTCCTTTTAGAACAGAATTTATGCATTTAGCCAGGTTTGAGATCATATAACCATATCGTAGGCTGCCGTCATATGCTTGTGCCCACAGTTCGAAAGGTATGTTACAGAGGTTGTAACAACCCAATTTTGGGACTAGTCAGAACAGTGGTTTCAGGACCACAAATCTGATGAGGAAAATTTTATTTTTCTTATATTTTTGTGGTTTACAATTTCACAGAATGATTTTCTGAAAATTTCATTCAAAAATTTCGATGTTTGGGTACTCAATTTAGTCAAAAGGACTAAATTGTAAAAAGTATATCAGTCAGAGGTTTATTGACCAGAAAAGAAAAGAGTTCCTTGAGTTAAATCAGGGTAAGATAACTGTTACTGAGCATGAACGTGAATTTGTCAGACTCTGCAAGTATGCTCGAGAGTGTGTATCTACAGAAGCTATTATGTGTAAAAGATTTGAGGATGGGCTCAATAATGATATCCGACTGTCAGTTGGTGTTCTAAAGATAAAAGAGTTTGTTGTTCTAGTTGAGAGAGCCTGTAAGGCGGAGGAGTTGTTAAAAGAAAAAGAAAAGGGAAAAGCTAAAATTGAAGTTCAAGACTAGAAGAAAAGGCAGATGAGTTAGATAGTTCTCTTGCCATGATTTCTGTTATGTCAGCTGAGAAATTTTTGAGAAAAGGGTATGAAGCTTATCTTGCTTTTGTATTGAATACTAAAGATCCAGAGTTGAAAATTGAATCAATGCCAGTAGTTTGAGAGTTTTCCGATGTGTTTTTGGAAGAATTTCCAGCTTTGTCTCCTATTAGAGAAGTTGAGTTTGGTATTGAGTTGATTCCAGGTACCACTCCTATTTCTATTGCTCCTTATAGAATGGCTCTGATGGAATTGAAAGAATTGAAAGCTCAGTTGCAGGAATTAAATGATAAAGGTTTTGTAAGGCCTAGTTGTTCTCTGTGGGGTGCACTAGTGCTTTTTGTGAAAAAGAAAGACGGTTCGATGAGGTTGTGTATAGATTATCGACAGCCAAACAAACTAACAATAAAAAAAATAAATATCCACTGCCTAGAATTGATGATATGTTTGACCAATTGAAGGGAGCCACTATGTTCTCCAAGATAGATTTGAGATCCGGTTACTATTAGTTACGGGTTAAAGAATCAGATGTTCTGAAGACTACTTTCCGGACTAGGTATGGTCACTATGTTTGACTAATGCTCCTGCCATATCCATGGATTTAATAAACTGAATCTTTCTACTGTACTTGGACAAGTTTGTAGTTGTGTTTATTGATAATATTCTGATTTATTCTCCTGATGAGACTGAACATGTCGAACATTTGAGAACAATTTTACAGATTTTGAGGGACAATCAGTTGTATGCCAAGTGTAGCAAAAGTGAGTTCTGGCTTCGAGAAGTCGAATTCTTTGGGCACATTGTCTCAGGTGATGGTATTAAAGTTGATCAGAGTAAAATTTCAGCAATTGTTGAGTGGAAACCACCCAGGAATGTATTAAAGGTTAGAAGTTTTCTTAGATTAGCTGGTTATTACAGACGGTTTAGAAGTTTTCTTAGATTAGCTGGTTATTACAGACGGTTTGTAAAGGGATTTTCCATGATAGTTACCCCATTGACAAGATTGTTGCAGAAAGATGTCAAGTTTGAATGGACTGAGAAGTGTTAGCAGAGTTTTGACAAGTTAAAGGCATTGTTGACTGAAGCTCCTGTTTTAGTACAGCTAGAACTGGGTAAAGAATTTGTGATTTATAGTGATGCATCCTTGAATAGATTGGGTTGTACTTATGCAAGAAGGTAAAGTAATAGCATATGCTTCCAGACAGTTAAAGCTACATGATAAAAACTACCCGACGCATGATTTAGAGCTAGCTGCCATTGTATTTGCGTTGAAGATTTGGAGACATCACTTGTACGGTGAGAAGTGTTGAATATTCACTGACCATACAAGTTTGAAATACTTGTCGACTCAGAAAGATTTGAACTTGAGGCAAAGAAGATGGCTAGAGTTGATTAAAAATTATGAACTAGTGATCGATTATCACCCGGGTAAGGCAAATGTTGTTGTTGATGCCTTGAGTAGAAAGTCTTTATTTACATTGAGAGCTTTGAATACTAGTTTGACTTTATCTGATGATGGTTCCATTTTAGCTGAGTTGATGGCTAAACTGATGTTTCTCGAAGAAATCTATGAAGCTCAGAAAAATGGCAGTAAGTTGCAAGCTAAAAGAGCTCAATGAGAGTCGGGAATAGAATCTAATTTTTAGATCGGTTCTGATGGTTGTTTGATGTTCAGAGACAGAGTATTTGTACCAAAGAATGATGAGCTTATTCGGAAGATCTTACAGGAAGAACATAGTAGTTCTTTGTCTACTCATCTAGGTAGTACAAAGATGTATAATGATTTAAAGAAAATGTACTGGTGGGCAGGAATGAAAAGAGATATTTCAGAATTTGTTTCTAGATGCTTGATCTGTCAACAGGTAAAGGCTGAACATCAGGTACTTTCAGGTTTATTGCAGCCTGTGTTAGTTCCTGAGTGAAAATTGGATCGAGTTACCATGGATTTTGTAGCAGGTTTACCGTTGACACTGAAAAAAGAAAGATACAGTATGGATTGTAATTGATAAGCTAACGAAGTCAGCTTTTTTTATTCCGGTTCGTATGGATTATTCACTTGACAAGTTGGCTGAATTGTATGTTTTAGAGATAGTCAGACTATATGGGGTACCGTTATCGATTATGTCAGACAGAGATATGAGATTTACTTCACGATTTTGGAGGAAATTGCAGGAAGCTTTGGGTACAAAGTTAAATTTCAGTACAGCTTTTCATCCTCAGACCGATGGTCAGTCAGAGAGAGTTATTCAGTTACTTGAAAATATGCTCAGATGTTGTGTTTTAGAATTTCAAGGCAGTTGGGAGAAATATTTGCCATTGGTAGAGTTTGCCTATAATAATAGTTATCAGTCAAGTTTGAAGATGGCACCTTATGAAGCTTTGTATGGACGTAAATGTCGTACGCCTTTATATTGGACAAAACTTAAGGAAAATCAGGTTTACGGGGTTGATTTAGTCAAAGAAACCGAAGAGAAAGTAAAAGTTATCAGAGATTGTTTAAAAGCAGCTTCAGACAGACAAAAGTCTTATGCAGATTTAAAAAGAAAAGAGATCGAGTATCAAGTTGGTGACAAAGTGTTTTTGAAATTATCCCCGTGGAAGAAAATTTTTAGATTTGGCAAGAAAGGCAAACTAAGTCCACTGTTTATTGGACCGTTCGAGGTGACTGAAAGAATTGGGCTCTTAGCATATCGGTTAGCTTTGCCAACCGAGTTAGAGAAGATTCATAATGTATTCCATGTGTCTATGTTACATCGTTACCATTCCAATCCGTCACATGTGATCTCACCGACAGAGGTTGAGATTCAGCCAGACATGACTTATGTTGAAAAATCGGTAAAAATTCTAGATAGAGAGATTAAGCAACTAAGGAACAAGAGTATTGCACTTGTGAAAGTATTATGGAATAGGCATGGAGTTGATGAGGCCATGCAAAAATAGTACCCAAATCTCTTCATAGGTAAGATTTTCGGGGACAAAAATCCCTAAAAGGGGGAGAAATGTAACATCCCTATTTTGGGACTAGTTAGAATAGTAGTTTCGGGACCACAAATCCGATGAGGAAAAATTTATTTTTCTTATATTTTTATGGTCTACGATTTCACCAAATGATTTTGTAAAAATTTCGTTCAAAAATATCGACGTTTGGGCATTCAATTTAGTCAAAAGGACTAAATTGTAAAAAGTGCAAAAGTTGAGTTCTACATGTTAGAGGTGTCCAATTGTTATGAAATTCTAAATTGGAGGTCCTTATATGGTAATTAGACCATTGGTTAAGTTGGTAGACAAAAATGGACATGAGATAAGTGAAATAGGAAATTTTTAAGTTAGAGACAATTTGGTAATTTAGTAATAAAAAGAATTAAAAAGGGAAAAATATGGAAAAATGTGCTCATCTTCTCCATGGTGAGCGAAAATAGCAAGGGGGAAGCCATAGTTAGGGTTTTCAAGCTTCCAAGCTCCATGGTAAGTGATTTCAAGCCCCGTTTTTAATGTTCTTTATATTTTTGGAGTCTCGATAACTTGATTTAGCTTATTCTAACAATAATTTAACCTAGGGTTTATATTTGGAAAAATACTCATAGGTGAAATGTGTTTATTTTGATGTTTTATGGTAGAATATGAAGCTTCAAATTATGTTAAACAACTTTTGCTAGTCGATTTTAAGTGAAAATGAGTATATTGACATAATCGGTAAAAATACCTAATGTTCCTAAGTACAAGCTAGAGTGGGAATTTGATGTTGTCATAGAAGGGAAAAATGTTCAGCATGTCATAAAACATAAGAATAAGAGATGAATTTTAATTTCCGAGCTTTGGGGAAAAAGTGTAATTATGTAAAAGTTTAGGGGCAAAATTGTAATTTTTCCAAAGTTAGAGTCGAGGGCTGTTTTAATGAATGTGAGTATTAAATAAGTTAAATTTGCTATTATAGATCAAGAAGAATGGAATTCGAGGTTAGATCGAGGAAAGAATAAAGTTGAAGACTAAATTGATAAGTTTGTTTATATTTGCTACCGAGGTAAGTTTACTGTAAATAAATGTAATATTTTTATAATTAT
Organism: Gossypium raimondii; assembly: GCF_025698545.1. Classification (NCBI taxonomy): domain Eukaryota; kingdom Viridiplantae; phylum Streptophyta; class Magnoliopsida; order Malvales; family Malvaceae; genus Gossypium; species Gossypium raimondii. The sequence continues at coordinate 30,199,191 of NC_068566.1, read as the reverse complement.
TATTAATGTTGTTATTTTTCAAAAATTATGTATTTATTTCATGAAAATATCTAATGTTAACTCAAGTATGAGATGACAGAGAATCAGTGTTAAAAGGTCCCGTTGAAACGTGAGGAATGTATTGGATACAAATGTCATGACATTTGGGTAAAGAGGTCCCATGTAAGACTATGTTTGGGACATGACATTGGCACCGAGATAAGAGGTCCCATGTAAGACCATGTCTGGGACATGGCATTGGCACCGAGACGAGAGGTCCCATGTAAGACCATGTCTGGGACATGGCGTTGTACTAGAGATGAGAGGTCCCAAGTAAGACCATGTCCGGGACATGGCATGGGCACCAATATGAGAATTCCCATGTAAGACCATATCCGGATATGGCATTGGCAAGACATGAAACATCCCATGTAAGACCATGTGCAGGACATGGCTTTGGCATGTTATTATCGAAAAGAGACCCAAGTATCCTTATTATTCCAATGTGGTTCAACGGGCTAGTAAATAACTTATGTCCATGAAAGTTTAGTTAAAAGCATAAATGACAAGTTCAAGTGATTTATAAGAGTTAATAGTATATTACGTTACCCATTGAGAATCAAAATTTCAGCAAGAGAAAAGTAAGTCATAATTATGAGTTATCTAAGTAAACAAGTAAGTGAATGAGTAAGAGATCAAGTAAAGAGGAAATTAAAGATTATGTTACTTGGTTATTATTATTTGTGTTTAATGTTGCTATTTATTTACTTGTAAACTTACTAAGCATTTTGCTTACTTTGTTTATTTTCTTTTTATATAGCATTATTAATCAAATTTGAGGATCCTAAAGACGTCGAAGATCGTCCACACTATCAACCACAACGACTTGGTATTTTATGATGAAGTATGTTTGAACTATGGCATGTATAGGGACTTACTTATTTTGAATTTTGTATTATGATTTTGCTAATGAATAATGTGTAAATATCTAATGATGAATGGTTGTCAAAATGGATAAGTATGAAGGTGTTTGTTGTTATACATGTCTGTGTGATAAATTATGCATAGAAATCATGAAAGAGTAATAATTTGCAAAGAAACAGATTTCAAATCGTAGCAGTGACGTGATTTTGAAAAATCACTTAGGATAGTATAAAATGAATTATAGGGTATATGACATATATAATGAAAGATTGTTAAGTCTAGTTTCATGGAAAAATAACGGTTTAGCAAAAAGAATTTTATATTTTGAGATATGTAAATTTTGGTGAGACAAGGTCAGAACTATTTTTGGAGTCCCCTGTTCCGAGTTTAGAAAATTACTAAAAATTGTACAAAAATATTTACGAGTTTTAATTTATATGTATATATTCATTATTGATTCTATTTTCTGTATAAAGAATTGAGAACACCATATGAAAATCCTACAATTATAAAACTTATTTTTAGTGGCAAGAGGTCAGGACAGTCGAGTGGTGAAACATGGGAGACTTTAACTAATAAAATGTACTAATTGGCTGAACAAAAAATTCTAAAAAATTTATGGTAAGAATATATATGAGTCTAGTTTTAGGGAAAATTTACAGATTGAAATTTTGAGTTCCGTAGATTGAGTTATAAATAATTTAGTGAGTGTTGTGCGAGTGGACAGCTTTATCATAAATAGTTGAATAAATTTTAAATGCAAATTTTTATGCCCCGAACTAACAAGTTAAGTAAAGTAATGTCTCGAGCTCGAATTTGGCTACGGTCTCGGGTAAGGGGTGTTACAGAGGTAGTCCGTGCCTTCGCCGTTAATTGAACGCAAAACTGTCAACATCTCATGAAAACGGTCTTTACTTATTTCATACCCTGCCAATATAAGTTCATAGCGAATATTACATACCACTCTTTCATTTAGAATAAATTCAAAATGACAAACGAAATTATATTAATAGAGACTAAATACCCATGTTGGTCACTTGTCGTCATTCACTTTTAGATGGATATTGCCTGTAGTAGTTGGAAGCAATGTGCCATAGGCAATACTGATAGTGTGTGTGTGCTGCCATAAGCTTCCCTGTCGCTCAATTGCAGCTAGTATTCCGGTACCCTGATCCAAAATAACGCAGATATCAGGTTAGGGGCACACATGCCTCCTTAACCTAAATAGAAAGAAATCTTAGTCATCAGCTGACTCAATTGGAAGAATTCTCCCACTGCCATCCTGTGCCACCGCTCGCAATAGTCGATGGGTATATCTACCAAACGTAAAGGTACTGTCAATTTGTACCAATAGCTTGCAGTATATAAATGCATCTCGGCATTGCTTAAAGGTCCAAAATAGGCGTTTGAACACTTGGCATCCACGTAGCAATCGACTGTTGTAGTACGCATGTTCCGTTTCAAGGTCTGTTATGCAACCTGGGACGTATCTCTCTAGCGCTTGACACCACTGCCATATTTCATTATATGAAGCATCTCACCCACTATGCATCATCTCCAACGCCTTCTGCTTAGCTATCCAAGCCATGCGGTAAGAGGGTGTGTACCCTATTTGGCTACGAATATTGGCAATTAAGACCGGCACTGAAGTCCTGGGATCTGCCTTCACCGTGGGTATTATTAAGCTAGCTAACTTAGTTGAATCCATCTTGGGATGATCTTGTGAAATACCTGTCAACGAAGTACGTTAAATAATGCCACATTACATAATAATAGTATTATTCAAAAACCCTAAATACTATACCTGTAGCACATGTATGTGGGCCTTTTTACTTTTTTATCTCCCACAATCCTGTCCTTTTCCTCAACGAGGCATAGATTTTTTATGAACATGTACCGTCTTACACTGCACACTTCACCTCAAACTTATCAGCTTTGGATTTAACCACGTGGTAGTTAACGCCGTTATTGATGTTATGTTGTTTCAATGCACCAATAAAACTATCCTTATTGGAAAACTTATTACCAACTTCAAATTCACCCGAATCCAATAGCAAACTTGTATGATCACGCATTCTGTGTGGTAGATCTGGAAACTCCAACGCATCATCTGCAGATAGATTGACATTATGCATGTGGGCTGGAGGCGAGTATGCCCTGAATAATGGATCTTTTTCTTCATCTGAACCCCCTTCAACATCTTCAGGTTCGATTGGAAAATAATGCAACTTTTGCACCATCGGGCCCGAGCTCTCGAGGTGGATCGACATCGGAGTCATCTTCTAACCCACCATCATCTGCAACGTATGAGGTCCCCTCACCGGTGGACGTAGTAAGGAATACATCATCCCTTCTTCTGGGCATTTCATTACGTCCCCAATTGGATGTAGATTGCCAACCACTTGAAGTTGATGGCGTTCCCTAGTACGTATTTTTAGCATCAAACATCGACACACTGAGGTGCATGTCTCATTCACTGACGGAGTGTCGTGCAGGGGTTGTGTATTCCATACGCTACCAAACATGGGCGGTTCTGTATTTTGTAACCCACTAACCAAGTGTCGAGTAGGGGTCGTGTATACCTCTCGAACAACAGTCACAAGTGTATCATTTGGCGATGTAAATTGTACATATAACTCAATATAGGGTGCTCCACTAGCGAGATGAGTCTGCACCATTGCCTCCAAGCTACGAGCACCTTTTATGTCGAACGAGTCATATGTCACCGGATCAACAGAAGAACAAAATCGATACGTAATAGACAGAACTTTTATTAGCGTTGTTTCGAATATTTTACGCCTAATTCTTTTATAAATTTTTGTCAAATCTATGTACTGGTTAAAAACCAGTTGCACTGTATTCTCCGATTAAAAAAACAACACCGTTCTCGGTGTGACGAACCTCACCATCATAGTAAATAATAGCACTAATACGTTCACTCATCTTTAATTTCTATCCTTCTTAGCCTCTCTAATTTTTTTTGTTGTAACTTATGCAATCTGAGAAAAAAATTTGGCTCATTTATAGCCTCAGGCCAAATAGCAACTATTGTAGCAAAAGAGCGTCCACGTGGGAGCTTCTTTCAGTACTTTTGCTGACAAAGCATCCTTCTTAAAGCATTTTTGACACTATTTGCTCAGAAACGTCTTCTCAAAATTATTTTTTCAGGAACTATGTAGCAAAAGAGCATCTACGTGGGAGCTTCTTTCAGTACTTTTGCTGACAAAGCATCTTGCTTAAAGCATTTTTGACACATTTGCTCAGAAACGACTTCTCGAAATTATTTTTTCAGGAACTACTATAGCAAAAGAGAGTCCACGTGGGAGCTTTTTTAAATTAACAAATAATTTAATTAAGTAACCCTAAACTCCAAACCCTAATTTATTTGAATTTTTTCCTTAAACTCTAAACTCTAAACCCTAAAACCTAATTTATTTTCTTTAAAATTTATAATTAATTTACTCAAGTAACCCTAAACCCTAATTTATTTTATTTTTCCTTAAAACCCTTAACACTAAACCCTAATATGATTTTTTAAAATTTATAATTAATTTACTCAAGTAACCCTAAACTCTAATTTAATTGATTTTTTCCTTAAAAACCATAAACACGAAACCCTAATCTAATTTTGAAAAATTTATAATTAATTTAATTAAGAAACCCTAAACCCTTATTTATTTAATTTTTTCTTTAAACCCCAAAACTCCAAAACCCCAAAACCCTACCCCTAAACCCAAAATCCAAAACCCTAACCCTAATGCAGGAGACACGGGAAAAATGCTTCCTCAAGGAAGCGCTTTGTCCACGTGGACACAAAGCGCGCCCTCAAGGAAACGTTTTCTATCCACGTGGACAAAGCGCTTCCTTGAGGAAGCGTTTTCCTACTTTGTCACCTGACAACACGTTGATGTGGACGCGTTTTCGGGGAAATTGGCCCATTCCGGTAATTAATTTTTTACTTGGCCCATTTCAGTAATTAAAAAAAAAAAGCTTTTATTGGTATTTTACCCTATTATATTAATCAATTTAATGACCCATGTTTGCTACCGTCAACTAATAAGTATAATGACATGGTTTAATTGCTATTTCAGTCCTTTGGTTCATTTCTTAATTAAAAGTCTATAGCAATTAAACTTTTACTACTTTTACAATTTGATCCTTGTACCTTAATTAATCATTAATTCGATAAACTTGTCTATCCAAAAATTAATTCACCTAGAACATAACTCCATAAATATTTAATAAAAATATTTACAATATCGATTTACGGAATCAAAGTCCTGAAATCGAATTTCTCCAACACCAACAACTTTCAGATCGTTACAAGATCGAGAGGAGAGAACTGATCGTTTCCAAATAAAAAATATGCTTTTACCGAAGGGGTCAATAACATCTGTGCGAACCATCGAGCTGAAATTTGAGGAGCCAAAAATATAACCTTCTTATCTAGCTAAACAACTTAGAATACCAAAATCATGGTTATCTGTATGGTGCAGATTAGTACATACATTTTGGTATATTATATCTTTTAAATTTATGCATATTTCAATAATTTCGATATATTTTAAATTGTTTGTCTCAATATTAATCTATATAAATATTATATCTTATTTATATCTATTGATACAAAATTTTGATATGAAAACAAACACAAATACTAATACATATCACTTTCACAACATAAATATTACTTTCTACCCCCTACATTCTAACCAAAATCCAAAAACCATGGGAGAATTCACCATCGAATTCCTTTTCTTCCCCAGTTTCAATATATGCTAATATCCCTTCTTTTGGCCTTTTAACTTTTGATTTTATCAATATGTACACAAACGCCATTCCAAATATTTTCAAAGAACATGACTGTCACCATTTCTTTATTAACCAGCAATTACATTCATCCACTTGGCTAACCATTGTCCACAGTCGTAGTCAACTTCAAACTCTCACAAATCCAATGTATGTTGTATGGGCTTTTTTTTTTTTTTGCCTATATATCAATGTTACAGTGGTTGTCCACGTGCTTAGTCCTTATCGTAAATCCTGATTACCGTCGTTTTGCGATTACATTACCGGCCGTCCTTTCTTACTTTGTTTTTTTTCAGATCCTTAAAATTCAACACGCGTTAATCCATGTCTCGTTCAATCTCCTTCGATTCTACCCATCATTATGGCCCCATTTCTTTACCACACCTACCGTAAAAGGCATTTCCTTTTTCTCTTTTCAGTGTTCATTCTTTCACAGTCGCTGCCTCCAATGGCCCTCACTAACCCACTTTCACCTCCATCATCATGTACCAAAGGTCCGGGTCCTGTAATCCCTGTAACACCCTTACTAAGTTTCCTTGTACGTGTCCAAGAAACTGCTTTGCAAACTTATGGGAAATCGAATTTTGATCCTAAACACTATGTAGACTTGTCGTTAAAGTCTAATCTTTCCACCACCGTGGAAGCATTCGATAAACTTCCCAAGACGGAAAATGGGTCAGTTTCTGTTAAGGATTTTGAAGGGTTTATCGGGAAGTACTTTAATGATGCAGGGGATGATGTTGTATATGCTGAGCCAGTGGATTTTGTACCTGAGCCGCATGGCTTTTTGCCCAAGGTGGAGAACCCAGAGGTGAGAGGTTGGGCATTGGAAGTCCATGCTTTATGGAAGAATTTTAGCAGGAAAGTTTCGAGCTCGGTTCTTCATCATCCTGAATTGCATACTCTGCTTCCTTTGCCAAGGCCTGTAATAATTCCTGGTTCACGTTTCACTGAGGTTTATTATTGGGATTCTTATTGGGTTATCAGGTTAGTTTTTGACTTCATCATAATGTTTTTAGTTTTAGGATCATAAAGGAATATTCTCTTGGAAATTGCTTCCATGTGGCTTCACAGTTTATTGGAGTTTTTAAGGAATCAACATACCTTAGTTTAAAATCTTAATGGGGATTGATGTTTAATATGTTTGTGCAGAGGCCTGCTGGCAAGTAAAATGTACGAGACTGCAAAAGCAATAGTGACTAATCTCATTTTCATGCTAGACACTTATGGTCATGTTCTTAATGGTGCTAGAGCCTATTATACCAATCGAAGGTAATGCTTTTCAGTTATTTTCTTATCATTGTTTTAGGAATAAATGAAAATGGGTTTTCTTTTAACTTTGTAATTCTGCTTTTCATATTTTACATTAGATCAAACAATGTAAATTACTACTAGTTTTTACAGTCTTAATTGCTTATTGCCTTGTACAACTATCTAATAGCTTCAAGGTCCCTTTTGCAGCCAGCCTCCTCTTTTGAGTGCAATGGTCTATGAGATATATAATCGGACTGGTGATGTCGAATTTGTTAAGAAATCTCTCCCACCATTGATTAAAGAATATCGATATTGGAATTCAGGTAGAACTATTTATGTTTACTTTATTTGGATGAACAATTGCTTCTTTGTATAAGCTTTTTAACTTCCTCCTTTACATTCTGTGATTTCGTATAGATATACATGAGTTGATTATCCGTGATGCTGAGCAGTGTAATCACTTTTTGAATCGGTATTATGCAATGTGGAACAAGCCGAGGCCGGAATCATCAACCATTGTGTGTTCTTCACTCCATGTTGCCTACCTTGCCAATGTTCCCTTTTTTTTCCTTTTCTTTTACTTCTTTGACTTGCTTGCTTTATCTGTCAGGATGAAGAACTTGCTTCCAAGTTCTTGAATGATTCTGAGAAACAGCAATTTTACCGAGAGCTGGCTTCGACTGCTGAATCTGGATGGGATTTCAGCACAAGATGGATGAGGTATAGACTATTGTATGTAGATGATGCTATTGGTTAACTGAAGAACCATCCCTAATGATTTTTGTGGTTAATTCTAATGTTGCAGGAACTCTTCTGATTTTACAACTTTGTCCACAACAACAATCTTACCTGTTGATTTAAATATATTCATACTAAGAGTATGTTAATACTTGTCTCGAGAAATCCTAAGATAGGTGGTACTCCCATGGATTTAATGACCAAATGCTGTTCATTTCTTGATATTAGATGGAACTTGACATTGCCTTCTTGGCAAAAACTGTTGGGGAGAACGCTATCACTGAGGATTTCCTGAGAGCTTCTCAGAAAAGACAAAAGGCATTCAGCGCTATTTTTTGGAATGAAAACATGGGACAATGGCTAGATTATTGGCTCAATAATGGTGCTGACTGTGAGGTTGTCTCCAAGTTCCATAGTTTGTAAAGTGATGATACTTTGCACTATCTAATAACATTCTTTAAAGTTTAGTGAATTTTGATAATGATCCAACAGGAACCTCAAACTTGGAAAGCTGAGAACCAAAACCAGAAGGTGTTTGCTTCAAATTTTGTTCCCTTGTGGATTGATTTGTTCAACTCAGGTTTGTAGGTTCTATTTATCTTACATCTTGAAACTTGAAATGGAAGAAAGCTTTAAAAAAGATCTTTTGACACATATTATGTGAAGATATTCATCTGGTGGAAAAGGTCACAAAAAGTCTTAAAAACTCAGGCCTGCTTTGTGCTGCTGGGATTGCAACCTCTTTAACAAATTCAGGCCAGCAATGGTTAGTAAAAATGTCTTCAGTCACTTGAAACATATTATAATAAATACTATAGCCATTAACATTCCAAAATGGCAACAGGGATTTCCCAAATGGCTGGGCACCACTTCAGCATATGATAGTTGAAGGTCTATCAAAATCTGCATCAATGGAAGCAAGGACAGTGGCAAAAGACATAGCTGAGAGGTGGATCAAAACAAATTACGTTGCCTACAAGAAAACAGGGGCAATGCATGAGAAATATGATGTGGAAAAATGTGGTGAGTTTGGGGGTGGTGGAGAATACACACCCCAGACTGGTTTTGGTTGGTCAAATGGAGTTGTATTGGCATTCTTGGAGGAGTTTGGATGGCCTAAAGACAAAAAGATTGACTGCGACTGAGCTAGGGAATAAAATGGGTTCCAGCCTTTGAGGCATATTAATAATGCTAGTAACAAAACAAGGTTAATGTTTCCAAAAAGCGTGTAAATGGAAATGCAATTCCTTTTTGGCCCTCTTAAGTGCGATTTTTTTCTGTGTTCAAACTTGAAAACGGAAGCAATCATAGGACATTCCCGATGGACATTTATCCACCGTGTTCTAAGGCCAGACACATGAACTAAATATGGCTTTCATCAAAATACTAAAATTACAGTTAAAGATTTTATGTTTTGAATTTTTATACTTGTGCACATATTTTCTCAATTTTCATTCACTCAATTAAATTATTAAATAAAAGAAATAAATATAAACAATGGAAAAAGTACAAGCCCTCCCACAAATATATATTATTCATGGTAATGGTAAGGTTGATTTGATGAATATCAATTTTTTTATACAATATTAGGGTGAAGCTAAAAATAACACGATTTAAACTCATATCAAATGAGTGTTTGAAAAAGTTTTAAAGTATTAAATTATTATTCCATGCACATTTGATGAAAATGATTCATAGATAAAACAAGGTTAGATAATATCCTATAAAATCAGAGGATGTTCTCCATCTTGCTGCACTTATTGTATAGTTTTGAATTATAAATTTTCGAGAGATTAAATATAGATTTTATCATGTATTAATTTATGATTTTATATTTTTAAAGAATTAAATACAATTTTTTTTTTCATTTTTGGGGCTAAGCATAATTTTTCCTATACTAATTTATAATTTAATCATGGCTTAAAGGTGTAAAAAGTCCTCAAACTTTTTTCAAAAAAAGCAATTAAGCCTTTTTTTTTTTGCACTCAATTGAGCACTTGAACTTTCAAAATGCATCAAAAAGGCTTTCAAACATTTTCAAGAAAAGCAATTACGCACCTGCTTTTTTCACTCAATTGGGTACTTGAACTTTCAAAATGCAACAAAAAGACCCTCAAAATTTTTTAAAAATGCAATTAAGCCCCTGCTCTTATTAAAAATTAGAAAAAAATTATAAAAAATAATAAATTTTAGAAATATTATTAAATTTTAATAAAAATATAAAAAATTTAAATTTATTAAAAATTTGAATTTTTTATAAAAATCGTAAAAAAATAAAAATTTGTAAAATTTTATAAAAATATTAAAAAATTAACAACCCCAGCTTTTTCAATTAAAGTCATCACGTGTCGCAACACGTGGCATGTGGTGAAAAATGATAAAATATAAAATCAATAAAGTTATAGAAAAATTATAAAATGTTTCTTTTGGTACGATAATTTTATAATTTTTTACTAAATTTATATTTCTTTACATTTTGTATAATTTTATTACGACTTAATAAAATTTTATAATTTTTTATATTTATATATATTTTATAATTTTTATGATTTTTATATTTTCTAATTTTTAATATTTGAATTTTTTATTAAAATTTAATAATATTTATAGCTTTTATTGATTTTAATCTTTTATAATTTTTTCTAATTTTTAATAAAAACATGGGCTTAATTGTTTTTTCTTTGAAAAAGTTTGAGAGTATTTTTGATGTATTTTGAAAGTTCAAGCATCCAATTGAGTGCAAAAAAAAAAAACCAGAGGCTTAATTGCTTTTTTCTAAAAAGCATTGAGGGCCTTTTTCATGCATTTTGAAAGTTGAAGTACCCAAATGAGTGCAAAAAAAAAAAAGGACTTAATTGTTTTTTTAAAAAGTTTGAGAATTTTTTGCACCCTTAAGCCTTTAATCATTTATAAATTTTCCAAGAATAGAGCCGCTTGGTGAACGAGATTCAACATTTTCCTAATGTCTTCAATCCAAGGTTGGTATTTCCAATGCTATAGTTTTGAGGATTCTTGAGTCCCAAGGAGTTATTAATCTGAGGTGCATCACGAAGGACTTCTCTGATCGCATGAAGTTTACAAGAGAGCATATCCCATTCAGCTAGGCTTTCGCTTTTCTGCTGCCCTTTTCTTCAAGCAATATAAGCAGTTGAGCAAACTTGTTTGTGATGGAATTGAAGAGTGGAGAATTCAATGTTGAATATAAGCAGTTGAGTAACCCCATGGCCAGACGTCGAGAAGGCCTCTGAGTTATGACCACTGCTTTGTTAGAGTGCTTGATAAGTGTAGAGCATGAGATGGCAATACATCAAAGATTTTTCTAATTCCTGCATTTCCTAACACTCCAAAGGATAACAGTAGGTTTAGTACAAAGAAGATCCTGAGGTTCCTTACAATAAAAAAAACTGTTGAAAGAAGAATTTCATGTTTACTATGTAACCAAACTGCTCGTGCAATTTAGAGAAAAATAGCCCATCACCTTCAATCTCAATTCCACAAAGTGCACAACACGAATTCTTTTGGCAATATCCCTTATTCATAATTTTCCACATTTTGTAGGGTCCAAAGTCTCTTAGAAATGCTAGTACTGGTGAGGAGGTAATTGAAGTAGGAAGAGCATATCCCGATCTTGTAGTGTACCGACAACTGGTATCATGAGTCCAAATTAATCTATCAAAAACGTATCCTATTTGCAGTATTTAGGAATCAATGTATTGAATCTCTATTGATAATACCCCAAGCTCGTTTAGCAAGAAGGGCTTGATTAAAGATTTAATGCCAAGACCACAGTGTGTGATTGGTTGACAAAATGAATTTTCTTCCGAGTATCATTATGATTCTGATCAATCTGTCGACTCGCTCACAAAACTTCTTTGGGGATAGGAGATTTGGTCTCCGTCCTTGAAGCTTTTTACCTATCTTGTCTACAATTCCTTGTTGGAAAAGGTTTTTCTTCAACAATCTCATAAATCTTGGATGACAATGACAATTGGGATATTAATTATATTAATTTCAAAATACTATCTATTTTATCATTTATTTTGCTGTGAATTTAGCATATTTACTTTATATTTATAGTTTTTATTTTAAAATAAGATATCGAATCTAATATTTCAATTAATTTCATTCCACTCAAAATCATTTATCTATTAAAGCATAAAACAAATTTTAATATATCTCAATCATTTATGCTTTTCTCTTTTCTTTAAAAAAATTGAAAAAAAATTTAAATTTTAAATTAATAGCATATTGTAACAATTAATACCTACAATTAGGTTTTCTCTGTCTGTCGACTCACGGTTTGGGGTTTTTTCAATTAGCATTCAATTTTTTAGGGTTTCAATTAGGGATAGGAATTGTAAGCGTGAAGAGCTCGCTAAAGGCATGGAGGCTGATCTAGCAAATCTAAACCTGGACGATCCTGTTGCTGGGCAAGAGGAGGACGATGTAGGAGAAGATGATTTCAGATTCTGCCTATTGGGTAGGGTGTTAACAGACAGTTTTGTCCACTTTCCCTCTTTAAGGAACGTGCTTTCGGAGTTGTGGTATCCGATTGAGGGGGTAACCATATCGGAGATTGAGGAGAAGTGAATCCTATTCAGATTTTTTAATGAGGTTGATTTAAAGAGGATGTTAGATGGTATCCCCTGGTTTTTTAATTGTCATATGTTAATATTTCATAAATTGAAGAGAGGGGATGATCCGTTACAAGTTCCCTTTCATTATACGAATTTTTGGGTGCAAATTCATGATCTACCTTTGGGCTCAATGTCGGAAAGCATAGCACGACAAATGGGGAATTTTATTGGGTAGTTTTTGGATTATGATGCCAAAAATATTAACGAAAGGTTTTAGGAAGATTATGTGTATTAGAGTCTGTTTGGATGTTCGAAACTCGTTAAAGAGAAAAAAGCGAGTCACGTAATCAACTTATGCAATTTTTCTTGTGTGGGCGATTAGGGCATGTTGAAAGTTTTTGCCCTCTTCGATTATCGTTGGGTTTTCAAGAAGTTGAGCTTGGATGGGATCTCTCTAAGAGCGGGGACAAGGAAGGAGACGATAGCTGTGAGTAGATGGCATCGGGAGGAACCAAAAGATATAATCAAAAGCGACATGGATTTGGAAGAAGCTTGTAGAAGGAATCAAATGTGGTTCAATGGCGCAGAGGATGTAACACCCTTCACCTGTCACCGAATTAGGGTTACGAGATGCTACGACATGTCAACAGTTCATAACAAGTAACATCAAGTCATTATATTAATAAACATTTAATTAAAATAAAATAAATGAATGAAGTTCAATCATATAATACATTTACGAGGCTTAAAGCGACCTTTAGGAACCCTTAAAACAAGCCATTTCAAAACCTAAACTTTTCCAACAAGTTACCCCAATTTATATTGCATTCAATTGACTTCAGAAATCTTTAAACATTCAAAAACATATCAATTCAAATAGCCTAAACCTTCTAACCAATATGCCATTCAAAGGCACCTCAAATCAAAACAAAAAAATTTAAGATAAAAGATATACTTTCATGCCACAAACATATAACATTAGCTCACCCCTAGCACAATTGTACACATTTCTACCCATTTTAAACATACCAAAGTTTTTCTCCAAACATTAACAATGCAAAAAGATTACAAGTTAACCACAATACCAGTGAACACATAACATTACCATGTCATTCACATCTTAATCTTACAAGCAACCACACTTATGATAGGCTACATCATATATACATACCAAATCTCAAAACAACCTATTACATGCCATATAAGCTAAAATAAACATAAAAAAACTACCGAGATCAACTGGATAGTGTGATTCAAAGGTTGATCCGATCGCCCGTTCCACAAAATGATATCTACAAGAAAACATCAAGTAACACAAGTAAGCTTATAAAGCTTAGTAAGTTCAAAGGATAAAAACAGTAAATCTTACTGAACTATACATGATAATTTAAATTATTAAAACTTAATGGTCAATATTTCCTGTCTCACACAACAGTTCAAGTACAAGCTTCATTTAATAATTTCATAAGAGGTCCATATTCAAAACAAGTTATTACCAGGAATTCATGAATAATATAAGACCATAAAAAAATTCAATACAATACTTTAATATGAGAATTACTGCCCAATAAACATTATATGGATATGAGTACACAGGTAAACCAACTGGAACACGCCAAACGCTCGTAAGAGCTAGTCCAATCGAAAACACGCCTCGGCACCAAGTGCCCAGCCTGTAGGCTATACATCGGCCCCTGTAACACGTTAGTATCAGGATAGTATAACACGATGATTCGCAAAAAATGCTGAAGCTCGGTATACTAAGGAAATACCTGTAAATCATGTAACATCCTCTTATCCACCAATCTCGTATAACACGCAATATAGTCCATTTGCATTACCAACTGTACTATGTCCAACGTTCATTTGACTCAAGAATAACATTTTAAATCTTTTTTTTCCAAACAATTTCATATCACCATTATAGTAGTTTAACATCTACTAATACAATAATAATTCATTAGGCATTATATATATAAAATTTTAAACCGAACGAACTTACCTAGGCTAAATTGCAGTAGTTGCAAAAGTTCAGGGACTATTTCGTAACTTTTCTTTTTCCCCGTATATTAACAGAATCTTGAACTAAAATATAATTTATTTCATTTATTAACTTAAATTTCATATATTAATCAATTTTAAAATTTGTACCCCTCTATTTACCAAAAATTACATAATTACCCCTAACTTTTACACTTTTAAAATCATCAAATTAGCCATTTTAAAAATCACTACATCCAAATTGAATATTTAAGGCTTCAAAAAGTCCCTAAAATATCACTATTTCACAATTACACCATGAGATTTTAACATTTTAATAATTTAATCCTTTAACTAAAACTAACAAAAACCACTTTACAAAACAATCCAAAATCACAACCAAGATTTCAAAATCATCATTAACATCAAGAACAATCAATATTCATCAATGGAAACATTCAAAATTTTTAATAGTTTCAAAAACAAAGGTACGTATTAGCTGGACCTAATTGAAATGATCTCAAAAACATAAAATTCATTAAAGACAAGACTCAAAACCTCATTCATGAAATGATATACACCAGCCGAACCTCCAAGCTCTCCCCTTCTATGGTGTTTTGGCCAAAAAAATTCCAATTGAAGAATGATGGGTGTCGAAACCACTAAAAATAATTCCTATAATAAAATAACTCTAAACAGTAGTAAAGAGTGGTAGTAGGGTCGAGTCTACAGGGATTGAATATTATAATCAATTTCCATGTTTAACTTGTGATCAAAATTTCTGTCGTGTCGAAAGTCGTGGCAAAAGACATGGCAAAAATCATGCCTACGACTCCAAACGGACGTGCTGAAAAAAATAAACAAACAAATTAGGGGAGTTTTGAAAATGTTTTAGAAAGTAAAAAATCGAAACAACATAAATAAAAAATTAATTAATATTGGAAATAAATTTAAATCAGGAAATAAATTTAGATTTTTGTAAATAGAGATAATAAGCCTTAGCCCTAGACTTGGTAGATTCCGGATTAAGAATCGATCCTCGAAAATTAATTTTCTCCTCCAAACAATAAGTTGGTTATAGCAATTAAGAACGTCTTAACTACCAATTCTTCCTCTCGTAGCTGATCCTGGTATGACCTACAAACCAACCCTTACCGATTATCTAACTGAGATACACGTGTTCCCGATTCAAGATTTTGGCAGCCTTGCACTCTGAAGAACCCAACTCAGATTAACGGCCTCAACCGTGGGTCATTTAAACCCGATCACTTGTCCCTTGATTTGTTCTCTGAGATCCGAATACAACACGGTTGACTCGTTTCTCCAACTGTCCACAAACACAATTCCAACCTAATGTGTACTTTTTAACTTGAAATTGAGTTAACTTTAAGGGATGAGTTGTCAATCTCGATACTTAGGAAAAATGTGAATACCGATTGGAAAGATTTTTAGCACGGATACGTATCTCACGATTCCTAACCAGAAAGAACACCGGCCTAAAACTAAGATGGAATTTAGTGAAACATGGATTTAATAATGCTTTGTAGGTTATGAAAGGTGATTTGATGATAATGGAGGAAATTGGGAAAGGAAAGGACTTGAAAGGCTACTAAACAAATGTTGAAAGAATAAAGAAATGAAAATAGAAGTAATAGAATGTTAATCACGCCCAATTTGGAAGAAAAAGAATAATTCCTCTTTAATTCCAAATGAAAATCAAAATGTAAAATATAATATGTTTTTCCAAGGTACCTTAAAGCCTTATTTATATACATGATATTTACTAAATTTGGTTTTAACCACTTCAACATATAATTAAAATTAAAATTTTTCTAATTTTGGCTTTTACAAAGTTAAAAGAATCTGATGAATCCTTGGCTTTTTCCATATTTTTTATTCGGCCTCACTTTATTGAATGTGTTTCAATTTGGTTTTTTTTCTGCTCATTTTTTATTCATAGCATTCCAATTGCATCCCTGACAAGATTAAAACATAAAAGCACTAATTCAGCAGGGATCAATTCAAAAATTAACCGAATTAAACAAAAAAAGTCATGCAAATTAACATGTTATCAAATCCCCCTTATTTAGCTCATGCATGTCCTCAAGCATTTTGTACTTTCAAACATTAGAAATTATTCTACAATTTATTAAAAATCGAGACTCTTTTCTGCATCCATAATCAATGCAAACAACATAGGCAAAAATAAATAAATGCTTAGAATATATAGTTTGATCAACAAGTGTCATAAAACTGAAATATGTGAGCTAAATCATTTCACTAAATTGAGTTTGAATCCAAAATTTGCAAGGTATTATTAATTAATCACGCAGTAATAAAAATTTTAGACACGGTCTAACCTTTTTACGCGAACTAGGATGACAACCCAAGCACCCTATCCCAGTTACTCAGTTCAAACAGTATTTTTTTAGGCTCGGTTAGCGGAATGTTTGTAAGTTCTCGATTTGTCACTCGAGCATTTTTACGCGAGATGAAATGACAACCCAAGCACCTCACCCAGGTTACTAAATCAGGTCACGTTTTCGAAACTTTCACTCATAACTTGAGCCTTTATTTATTTATTTTTCATTTTATTTATTTATTTATGTACAAACAAATATTTTTTTTCTAAACAATGAATTTATATGAAAAATCTAGAAAATCTAGTTACATATATCAACCTTAAAACACCAATTTTGACTAATCTAGATACTTGAACACTTTAATTCAAAAATTACCCCATTTTCCAGATTGACTAAGTAATGAAATTAGAGGCTCAATGTAAAAATAAAATATCTAATAAATCTAGCATAAGATTGAACATATGCAAAAGAGAGACATGCAGCAAAAATCATGCATATTTACCATTTTACTTACCATTTCAACCCCTCACTTAAGCTATGCTTGTCCTCCAGCATGTTTTATATGAAATAAAAGACAGTAACCCAAATAATAAGTAAAAAGAAAAGTTAAGAATACTCCCCATGTGTCTTTTAATGATGTTGTCGGTGTTAGGGGTAATGACTTTGCAGGATGTCGAGGATTGTAGAGACTTGGATTTCCATTGTTCCAAGTTGAGCTTCGATCCGGCTTAAACGTGCCTCCATAGATAGAGGTTGCTCCTCTTGCTCCCTAGTAGTGAAGTGTAGACATTGGCGAAAGACCATATTTCTGCGAGTAGTTCGTTCACCTAGATGAACAAAATAACACACAGTAGGGGTGCCGACAAGCAAACCCATAGAATCCAAACAATATTTATCTAGGTTATCTATATTATATGCACATGTTAAGGACAAGAAATCGACTTCAGAGGGAAAAAGTCGAGAGGTTAAATTCTTAATGTATGACCCAAGTATTAGTGGATGATTACATCACAAAACAGCATGAAAGTTTCGTGCAAACTAATAACTTAAATTAACTTTAAATCTAGAATGCATACACCACAAAAAAAATTCAGTTTTAGTTAAAAGAGATGATGAATCATTTCGACCGAAAAAACTAAAGGCTAAAAATCGATGAATATATCTTAAAGCGAGTTCATGCACCAATAAGTCATTTGTGGTCTTTGGATTATAAAGTTGATTTCTAGAATGAGTTAAAGCACAATAAACATCTTGAGCTTCAAAGTTACTTGGAATATCTAATAGAACAGTATGATAGGAATTAGATTGAATATTGTCAGGGTCGACGAAACCCATGGCAATGTTAAGTTTAGAAATCGACATCCTAAAGTCCTTACCAAGTAATTGAAAACAAATAATGCTTTGTGTTTCAACAGTTCATAATGCATTAATATTGAAGCTAAATTTGGTGTAGAATTCATAAATCAATTCATAATATGCACTACATGAAATATTTACAAATGAACTCCAACCAATAGCATCAAAATAGCCAATCACAGCATCACAAATATTTAACATATCAAGAGTGTAAAGATCGATTTAGCTTACAGACCGGGAGCGGATGTTGCCGGATGTCATCTTATTTTGAGTGATGCTCCGAGGTCGAAAAGTTTAGAAACCCTCATAATCGTCTTTCGGTAGGAATAATGTTTGCACGACCTCATTTATTATGTTGACCGTCTTGTGATGATCGAACATATTCGTTAGGTGAGTCGGGTGGTGGACTTGAATTTTCAACAGCGTCAGTACTATTGTGTGGGGGTGTCATTGACTCATGTGTTGGTCGTCAACAGGCTCGAGTGGTGGACGATCATGTTCGATTTTGAGAGACACGCTCGTTTGTAGTTGAGAGACCTTTGATGTGGTCATTAGAAGTCCAGACCTCTTCTAAGTAACCTGCATAATACGTTAGTAAATGTAAAATAGGTTGAGGATTAGGAATCGACCTTTCGGGACTAGCGAGGCTACTATTCGAATTTTCTGTTTCGACTGGAGTTGAACTTCACCGGCGATGAGTTGTCATTGGTGCGGTCGTTCGTCTTGTAAGAGGTGGAGAAAGTTCTGAGTTGTCGTCTAAATCGATGACTGGAGGCGCTGAAAATCAATGTCGTTTTCAATTGAGTGAAGCCAGAATATTGTCGGTCGTTTGGTTCTAATTTCGAACCATGGTTTCCGTATAAACTTCACGAATAAATGGTTCTGCTACCTATGGTGGTGGCAGACGACGACGAATGGTCGCGACAGCAGCGGCAGACAGTTTGGTTTGGGTCGATTGTTTTTAAAGGTAATGGTGGGGGGTTTTAAGTATTGCATCGATTAAGGTGGTGGGTGGGGTGGTTTGGGGGTTTGATGGTTCTGGTAGAATAGAAGAAATAAAATTAAATGGGATGATGTTTGGGGAAAGACGGGGCGACGATGCATGGGTGAAGGTTCCGATCGATAAAAATTCTACGTTGATATGGTGGAAAGGGTCATCAGATTGTTGTTGAGGGAATCGGACAGTGTATGGAGAAAGGGGAAGAACGATGGTTGGACGACGGGGCCCACGGTGACTCGTGAGTGCTCGACAATGATGACGATCGGCAATGGTGGTGATGATACTCAACGATGACGGTGAGGCGAAGCAGTGGTGGTGTGGTGTGGTTTTTAAGGAGTTAGGGTTTTTTTTCTTTTGGAGAAGAAGAAGAAAAAGGGTTTGGAGATTTAGGGATTTGGGTGTTTTATTTTTTCTTTTTTTCTCTTTTTTTCTTGTGGCCTGTTTGGGCCTCTTGTCCATTTCTTTTTTTTATTTGCTTAGGGTTAGCTAGGCTATTCGGCCCAATTCTCTTCTTCCTTTTTTTTTCTTTGGGTTCTGTTTGGGCTTATAGGGGTTTTGGATCTTGGCATTAAGTATTGGGTTAATTATGTAGGTAATTTGGATTTGTATTTGGGTAAGTGGATTTGGTTTACGTAAGGGGTAGGTATTGGGTTGGTGGATGGGTGTTGGATTTGGGTTTTGGGGTTTTTTTAAAGGGTAGGGATGTTAGTTTTTTTTTACTTTGTAGGTAAATAACTGTCTCCGTTTAGCATGTCGTGCCCACGCCACCATCAGTATCCAATTCTCAGAAAATTGACAACCTCCATTACGTTCCTGAAAACATCAAATTAATTAGATTAAATAAAAATTTATTTATTTGCAACCTAAATCTTACTTAAACTCTAAATTAAATAAATGAAAATAAATTTAGCTTGCCTCCCAAAAAGCACTTTCGTTTAATGTCGTTAGCTCGACGACCTGAAATTTATTTAATCGACTCTTCGAGGACTAATACCTCAACCATGTGGACTTGAAAATTTTCGTAGAAAGGCTTCAATCACTGTCCGTTGACCTTAAATTTTTTTCCAGATTCTTCATTCTTAGCCTCGACTGCACTATGTGGAAATATGTGAGTAATAACAAAAGTACCTAACCACTTAGTTTGAAGCTTACCTGCAAAAATTCTTAATGTAGGCTCATAAAGTAATACTTTCTGTCCTACCGAAAATTGTTTACGTTATCTTCTGATCATGGTATGCCTTGATCTTATCCTTATAAATTTGGGCACATTCATACGCTTCTCGTCGAATTTCCTCAAGTTCCTGAATATGTAACTTACAATACTTATCTGCAGCTTCCAACTCCATGTTGTATTGCTTGACCGCCTAAAACCTTTTGCCAAAAATTAGTTGATAATGAGACATACCTATGGGTCCTTTATAATGTGTACAATACACCCACAGTGCATCATTTAATCGTAAACTCCAATATTTCATATCTGGCTTAATGGTCTTCTCTAAAATCAAATTGATTTATCGATTTGACACTTTCGCTTGACCGTTTGATTGAGGGTGATAAGCCGTAGTGACTCGTTGCACTACTCCGTATTTTTTCAAAAGTGTGTTGATTACGTTATTACAAAAACGCGCTCCCTGATCACTGATCAATGCTCGTAGTGTGCCAAATCTGGAAAAAAATATTACTCTTTAGAAAATCGACTACCATTTTGGCGTCAACATGACGAGTGGCTTTTGCTTCCACCCACTTTGACACATAGTCAATAGCATGTAAAATATAAACGTTACCGTATGATGAGACAAAAGGTCTCATAAAATCAATGCCCCATATATCAAATATTTCACAGACATGTACAGGGGTTAGAGGCATTTCATTTTTTCGGCTCAAGTTCCCTACCCTTTGGCACTTTTCGCATGTTTTATGGAACAAATATACATCTCGAAAAATATGTGGCCAATATAGTCCACATTCAAGTACTTTATGCGTACTTTGTTTAGGGCCAAAATGTCCACCACATGCTTAAGAATGATAAAAAGATAGAATCAATTTTACCTCAGTTTCTACAACGCATCGTCGAATTACCTGATTGAAACAGTATTTCCAAAGGTAGGGGTCGTCCCAAACATAGTATCTCAATTCACGTTTGATCTTATTTTTTCTAGATCGCGATAAGTTAGAAGAGACTATACCTGTAGCAAGGTAATTCACCATGTCTGCATACCAAGGAAAAATTGTCTGAGTAACAGGTAGACTTTTATCCGAAAAATCATCTTTGTGCGGTGTGACATCCTTCGGTGGAGGTATTTAACTCAGATGGTCAACTACCAAATTTTGCATAATTTCTTATCCTTTATTTTGAGATCGAACTCTTGCAAAAGTAATATCTACCTAATAAGCCTCGATTTTGCTTCCTGGTTTCCGATCATATATTTAAGAGCTGAATGATAAGAGAAAACAACAATTTTAGTCCCTAATAAATATGAACAAAATTTTTCCAAAGCAAAGACTATAGCTAGAAACTCTTTTTCAGTAATCAAGTAATTGCTTTGGGCAGTATCCAAAGTCTTAGACGCATAGGAGATAACGTGTGGTTCTTTCTCGATTCTTTGCCTAAGGGTTGCTTTTATGCTATGGTCACTTGCATTGCACATTATTTTGAAAGGATAATTCCAATTTGGTGGTTGAATGATGGGTGCCAAAATGAGCTTATGTTTGAGCGTGCCGAACGCATCCCTGTATGATTGGTCAAACTTGAACTCATTGTCCTGCTGTAAGAGATTACAAAGCGGTTGCGCAATTTTTAAGAAGTCTTTAATGAACCGCTTGTAGAAACCTGCATGACCAAGGAAAGAACGAATACCCCTCATAGTTGTGGGGTATGGAAGTGAGTTAATTATGTCAATTTTTGCTTTATCGACAGAAATTCCCTCAGCAGAAATGATATGACCTAGAACTAATCCTTTATCCACCATAAAATGACATTTCTCATCATTTAAAACAAGATTAAATTCTAAATATCTTTCCAAAATTTTTGCAAGATTTGACAAACACACCTCAAAAGACTCACCATACACAGTAAAGTCGTCCATGAACACCTCAATTATTTTCTCGACGTTGTCGGAAAATATACTTACCATACACCTTTGAAATGTGGCTGGTAGACTGCAAAGTCCAAACAACTTCTGCTTGTAAGTGAACGTGCCAAATGGATACATAAACGTTGTCTTCTCTTGATCCTCCAATGCTACTGGAATTTGGAAAAACCTTGAATAGTCATCTATACAACAATAATAAGATTTCCCAGCTAAACGTTCTAACATATGGTCAATAAAAGGAAGTGGAAAATGATCTTTTCGAGTCAAGGAGTTCAAATTCCTGTAATTGATAAGACTCTCTACCTGTTTTGGACTTGGGTGGGAACCATCTCACCTGCTGAATTCTCAATTACGGTAACGCCGGTTTTTTTGGTACTACATAGACTAGGCTGACCTAATTACTTTCAGAAATAGGATAGGTCATCCCAGCATCAAGTAACTTTTGAACTTCTTTCCTTACCACTTCCATCATGTGCGGATTGAGATGCCTTTGAACCTCTCTTTTGGGAATTGCATTATCCACAACTTGAATTTTATACATGCAAGTCGAGGGGCCCAAACACTTAATGTCGACTATCATCCATCCAATTACCTCTTTATAATCTCTAAAAACTTGTACCAAGTTTTCCTCTTCTACCTTCGAGAGTTTACTCGAGATTATTATTGGTAAGGTATTTCCTTTACCGAGAAAGGCGTACTTCAAATGGTCTGGAAGTGGTTTGAGTTTCAACTCTAGAGCCTGCAAAATAGATAGTAAAAGCTTAGTTTGTGAATGAGATAATTCAAAAATTTTACTTGGATTTTTCCGTAATTGCAATGCCTCCATATGAGCCACTGTTTCGTGAATAGACTCTTCAAAGGTTATCTACTCCTTTAGTTCCTCCATGACATCAAAGTTTAGACTTCTACAAAGAATAGTTCGTAATTCATCCTCGTCATGATATTTTAAATGTAATTCAGTTAAAGGATCTATTATATCAATATTTGAAACATTAGAAATCATGCTAGGGCGCTTCATGGCTTCATAAACATTGTATTTCACCATTTCCCCATTGAACTCCATAGTGACTATCCCACTTCTTACGCCAATCTTTTTTTGTGCGGTACTCAAGAATGGCCTCCCAAGTCAGACGAATTAGCCAAATTGTCATCCTGCTTGTCGATAATGTAAAAGTCTACAGAAAATATTAGCTCGTTTACCTTAACAAGAACATCCTCCAACACTCCCTCTGACACTACAGATCTATCTACAAGTTGAATAATTACACTTGTTTCCTTCAAAGGACCCACGTTAAGTAGTTTATAAATTGACAAAGGCATAACATTAATTGATGCACCTAAGTCACATATTGCTTTTTTAATACCAACACTACCTATTTTACAATATATGAGAAACATACCTTGGTCCTTACATTTGGGTGGTATTTTTCTTTGTAGAACGTCGGAGACATTTTTTCCAACACTTACCTTTTCATTGCCCAGGAGCTTTCTCTTACTTGTACATAATTCTTTTAAGATTTTTTTTGTATCATGGAATCTGCTTAATCACATCGAGAAGAGTTATGTTGATTTCTACCTTTTGAAAGGTATCGAAGACCTTCTTCTCTTCTTGCTCCTTGCATTGGACAAGTCTTCTAGGAACGGAGGTGGTACTGCAAATCATTTTTGTGGTGCTGACTCTACTGGAGCCTCTATGTCAAGTTTCTTTTTACCTCGACTAGTGTCGTGGGCACGACTCGTGCCAGGTATGAGCTCCAAAACCTTCCCACTCCTCAATGTCATAACACTTGTATTATGTCGAAGGTTTGCCTCAGTTTAGGATGACAGCTTACCTTAGGACTCCAAACGGCTAACTGTGAGCGCGAGCTTGCTTGCTTATCTAACTCCCGACAACATTTGCTTGTTTTGTTGAATCCTCATGTAAAATCAGACATGTGTCCATCGGTTGGTCTGGCTTAGCGCAAATTTCGCACAACCATGCTGGGCGCGTTTTATCTGTAAGCAAAGTTTGAACAACGTTAGTCCGCTTATTAAATTTATCTTTTAGAGATAGAGAACTTAACCCATAAACCCGTCTCGTGGGTTCTCTGCCTGGTCAAAATTGTTGAGAGTTAGCAGCCATTGTCGAAATCAAATCTCGTGCTCTCTAAGGAGTCATATTAACTAGTGCCCCTCCACTTGCAACATCTATCATTTTCATTTCCATCGGGAGTAATCCCTCACAGAAATACTGCAAGAGTGATTGTTTAGTTAGTCTATGTTGTGGGCAACTTGCACACAACTTTTTGTATCGCTCCCAGTAATCGTAGAGTGATTCAGTCTCCTTCTGATGGATTCCCACAATGTCTCTCCTTAGTTCGGCCTCTCGAGTTACAGGGAAGAACTTGTCAAGAAACAAAAGTGAAGTGTCAGCCCATGCGTTGACAAATGTCAGCTAATGAGAAAGGAAAAGCATGAAGTTTGATTTGGTCTTCGGTTACTCCCAGAGGCTTCATGCTTGTGCACACCATAAGGAACTCTTTAAGGTGGGTGTGCGGATTTTCGTTCTGTAACCCATCGAAAGTAAGCAGTAAATGAATCAAACCCGACTTTAACTCGAATAGCATTCCTCTTGTTGAATAGGTTATACATAAGAGTTGTTGTTAATCCGGTGCCGCTGCGAGTTGGCGAATAGAGTTGGCGTATAGTTTGTTCGGCCATCTCTTCTAGTTCGTCAAACTGAAAAATTTCCTCGGTGTAAGATGTGGTTTCTAATCTTGGATTTGGTCATTTATTGCGTCGAATGGCTTCTTTCTGCAGTTGTCAGGCCAATTTCTCAATTTCTGGTTCAAACTCTAGAGTTTCTAGTTCTAATCTGGTCATAAGGTAAATAAACAAAAATTAGAAAAATATCTCCAATCCCTGGCATCGGCACCAAAATTTGATGGGCGTCGAAACCACCAAAAATAATTCCTACAATAAAATAACTCTAAACAGTAGTAAAGAGTGGTAGTAGGGTCGAGTCCACAGGGATTGGATATTATAATCAACTTCCGCGTTTAACTTGTGATTAGAATTTTTATCGTTTCGAAAGCCATGGCAAAAGTCGTGCCCACGACTCCAGACGGATCTGCTGAACAAAATAAATAAACAAATTAGGGGAGTTTTGAAAATGTTTTAGAAAGTAAATAATCAAAACAACATAAATAAAAAATTAATTAATATTGGAAATAAATTTAAATCGGTAAATAAATTCAAATTTTTGTAAACAAAGATAATAAGCCTTAGCCTTAGACTCGGTAGATTCCAGATTAAGAATCGATCCTCGAAAATTAATCTTCTCCTCCAAACAATAAGTTGGTTATAGCAGTTAAGAACATCCTAACCACAGATTCTTCCTCTCGTAGCTGATCTCGGTATGACCTGCAAACTAACCCTTACCGATTATCTAATCGAGATACACATGTTCCTGATTCAAGATTTCAACAGCCTTGCGCTCTGAAGAACCCAACTCAGATTAACGACCTCAACCGCGTGGGTCGTTTAAACTCGATCACTTCTCCCTCAATTTATTCTCAAAGATTTGAATATAGCACGACCGACTTGTTTCTCTAACTGTCCGTAAACATGATTCCAACCCAACGTGCACTTTTGACTTGAAATCGAGTTAACTTTAAGGGATGAGTTGTTAATCTCGATATTTAGGAAAAATGTGAATACCGAATGGAAGGATTTTTAGCAAAGATACGTATCTCACGTTTCCCGATCGGAAAGAACATCGGCCTATAGCTAAGATGGAATTTAGTGAAGCATGGATTTAATCATGCTTTGTAGGTATGAAAGGTGATTTGATGATAATGAAGAAAATTGGGAAAGGAAAGGACTTGAAAGACAATTAAACAAAATTTGAAAGAACAAAGAAATGAAAATGGAAGTAACAAGATGCTAATCACGCCCAAATTGGAAGAAAAAGAATAATTCCTCTTTAATTCCAAATGAAAATCAAAATTTAAAATATAATATGTTTTTCCAAGGTATCTTATAGCCCTATTTATATACATGATATTTACTAAATTTGGTTTTAACCACTTCAACATTTAATTAAAATTAAATAAAAATTAAAATTAGATTTTTTCTAATTTTGACTTTTACAAAGTTAAAAGAATCTGATGAGTCCTTGGTTTTTTTCAGTTTTTTTATTCGGCCTCACTTTATTGACTGTGTTTCAATTTGGTCCTTTTTTGTTCGTTTTTTACTCATAGCATCCCAATTGCATCCTTGACAATATTAAAACATAAAATCACTAATTCAGCAGGGATCAATTCAAAAATTAACCAAATTAAACACAAAAAGTCATGCAAATTAACATGTTATCAAATCCCCCTACTTAACTCATTCTTGTCCTCAAGCTACAAGACCGATTCTTTCAAGAACTTTATACGGCTCGATAAACCTCAAACTTAACTTTCCCTTTCTGCCAAAGGGCAACACTTTCTTCCATGGGGAGACTTTCAAAAGCACTCGATCACCAACAACAAACTTAATATCTTTTCTTTTCAAATCTGTGTATGACTTCTAACGATAAGATGCAGCTTTCAGACAATCTCAAATGGTACGGACCTTGTCTTTCATTTCACAAATCAAGTTAATCCCAACTAGTTTGGATTCGCTTAATTCGGACTAGTACAACAGTGTTCTACATTTCCTACTGAATAGAGTTTCAAACAGTGCCATTTTGATATTGGATTGATAACTATTATTATAAGCAAACTCAGCTAACGACAGATATTTCTCCCAATTACTCTCGAACTCAAGGATGCAACACCATAACATATCTTCTAGAATCTGTATCACCCATTATGACTGCCCGTCAGTTTGAGGATGAAATGTTGTACTGAAATTGAGTTTAGTGCCTAGGGCCTTGTGAAGTTTACTCCAAAATCTCGATGTGAACCTCGAATCTCGATCCTAAGTAATAGATATTGGAACATCGTGTAATCTAACAATCTTAGACACATATAAATCTACTAATCTCTCAAGTGAATAATCTATCTTGACCGAAATAAAATGAATCGATTTGGTCAATCTGTCAATAATCACCCAAATTGAATCTTTCTTCGTCGGAGTTACAGGTAAACTAGATACGAAATCGATCGTGACTTGCTCTTATTTCCACACAGGAATCATAACAGGTTGTAAAAGTCCTAACGATACCTGATGCTCAGCTTTCACTTATTGACAAATCAAACATTTAGCTACAAATTCAGAAATTTCACATTTCATCCCTGACCACCAGTACATCTGTTTCAAATCACAATACATTTTCGTGCTACTAGGATGAATCGAATATGTACTATTGTGAGCTTCGGACAGAATGTCTCGTTTCAAATCTAGGTTATTTGGAACACATAATCTACCAAGATAATACAACATAATCATTAGTACCGATATTGTATTCAGTAGTTAAATCACTTTGAATCAAAATTTGTTTCATTGTTAATTTCGAGTCATCATTTTGCAATTCTTATATTCAATGAAGAAACAGTGACTTAGTCCTCAATTCTGCTAAAGCGAAACCATATTCATTCAGTCAAAAGACCATTTAACGCTCTCAAGGAAAATAATGATTTCCGACTAAGTGCATCTGCAACCACATTAGCTTTTCCCGGATGATAAGCAATGACCAGATCGAAGACTTTTAATAACTCTAACCACCGTCTCTGCCTCAAATTCAGTCCTTTTTGAGTCATCAAATATTTCAAGCTTTTGTGATCAATGTATACATGACATTTTTCACCCTATAGATAGTGTCACCAAATTTTGAAAGCGAAAAAAATCGTGGTCAATTCCAGATCGTGAGTCAGATAGTTTCTCTCATGTGACTTCAACTGTAGAAAAGCATAAGCTATTACTTTCCCGGTTTGCATTAAAACACAACCAAGTCCACTGAGAGATGCATCGCTATAAATAACATATTCTTTCCTAGATTCAGGCTAAGTTAATACTAGGGCTTCTGTCAACATGTTTTTCAGCTGATCGAAACTCTGTTGGTATTTATTAGACCAAACAAAATCAACAATTTTCTGTAACAGTCTGGTCATTGACGATGCAACTATCGAGAATTTTTTAACAAAACGATGGTAATAACCTACTAAACTTAAAAAACTTCGCACCTCTAAAACATTATTCAGAGCTTTCAAATTAACAATAGAAGAAACTTTACTCAGATTGACTCAAATCTCATTCGTTGGTATTATGTGTCCTAGGAATCCAACCTCGCGAATCTAAAATTTACATTTACTGAATTTTGTGTACAATTGTTATTCTTGTAAAGTCTGTAACACGATTCTCAAATGTTGAGCATGTTCAGATTCTGTTTTAGAATAGATCAATATATCGTCAGTGAACACAACCACAAATCTATCCAAATGGGGCGAAAAAACCCAATTCATTAAATCTATAAAAGCAACAGGAGCATTTGTTAATCGGAATGGCGTTACCAAAAAATCATAGTGGTTGTAGCGAGTTCAAAAAGTAATTTTTGATACGTCACAATCTTTAACCCACAACTAATAATATCCTAATCTGAGATCTATTTTCAAAAATATTGTTGTACATTTTAACTGATCAAATAAATCATCATACGTGGTAGAGAATATTTATTTTTAATTGTAATTTTATTCAGCCGTCTGTAGTTAATGCACAATCTCAACCACCTGTCTTTCTTTTTCACGAATAACACGGGTGCACCCCAGAGAGACATACTTGACCGAATAAACCCTCAGTCTAATAATTCTTGTAATTATGCTTTCATCTCTTTTAACTCAGTTGGCACCATACGATACGGTAATATCGATATCGATACGATTCCAGGTGCTAAATAAAAAACAAATTCAACTTTACGCTCAGGTGGAAAACCCGGTAACTCTTTAGGGAACACATCAGTAAACTCATTAACAACTGGTAACTGATCTAATTTCAACTCTGAATCTCGGGTATCAAGTATACATGCCAAAAATGCCTTGCTACCTTTACGTATCAGATTCTGTGCTGAAATAGTTGAAATAATTCTGACAGTATTGCTTGTTCTGTCAGATTCAACTGAGATCGTCTCACCTATTTGACATTTCAAATCAATCTATTTCTGTATAAAGTTAACCACAACATCATATAATGTTAACCAGTCCATACCCAGAATAATATCAATTTTCCAAAAGGGTAATAACATCAAATCAGTAGGAAATTCACAGCCCTTAATTTTCAGTGGACACTTACGACAAATTAAATTCACTATCACACTCCAACCCGGTGGAGTAGTAACTTGAACATCATATTTAGTCGATTCAACAAGTAAATTCTTATTTGTTTCTAATGTAATGCAAATATAAGAGTGGGTTGACCCAAGGTCAATCAGTGCATACACAATAACATCAAAGAGATAGAATGTATTAGCAATCACATCAGGTGTAATAGCTTCCTCTCTACTCAAATAGTATACGTCTGAGCAGGTGCTCTAACTTTTGACCAGGTAACTGTGTCTTTCGTTCTCGTACAAGGAGTCTTGGTATTACTACTTTGGCTAGGACGTCTACCTTTCTGATACATTTACGTTTGCTTTTCATTCCGATCCTCTCTATCTCCCGCTAGTCTCGGACAATTTTGCAGAAAGTAATCAGTCGAACCACATCTAAAACATGCTCCCAATTTAGTTTTGGATTCACCAGTATGAAGTTTTCCACAGTGTTTATAGGCTGGCTTTGAACCGTTCTGAACACTTCCCACAGTATCAACAAGCTTCGTTTGAGACTTTAAATCATGTTGAATCAACTTACTTTTACTCAGGTACTCTGATGCTAAAGTGGCAAGACTGAATTCTTTTTTGGTTTTCTTCAATGGCGGTAGAAAAATGATTTAGAAGAACTTCTTTTGCTAAATTCTCGAGCCTGTTGGAAACACAAAAATTTATGTGTTTTTACATGCCCTTTTTAACTTAAAACATGCTATTTCGGTTAAATTCTTGTCAAAAATAATTAAATATTATAAAATTATTAAATTATGTTAAAGATATGAACATGCTGAATTTTAATTAATTTTATAGTTAATTTTGATTAATTTTGACATTTTTCGACAGATTCGCACAAAGGGCGAAAATTGGCTCGGCAGACAATGCTTAAAGAATAAAATAGAGAACTAATTTGAAGCATCAAGGAAAATTTATTTCTAGCCTAAGATGGTCCAAAAATGTGTGCTAATTAATAATATAATTAATTTTAATTTATTTACAATTTAATTTGAGCTAAATAAATTATTATTAATTAATTATGGAAAAAAATGGTCTAGTTGAACCGCATTGGTTGAACCGAATCTAGTGAACCGAACCAGCCACCAATTGGGCTGCCCAAAACCGTCCATATGCTGACCTAAATTAGCACTTTAGTAGACTAAATAAGCTTGCAAATTATCTCTTGAAGAACTTTCAACCTTGCATTCAAAACCCTTCAAAAAATGTGGCTTTATGGATTTGCCCTAGGCTATTTTTAGCAAAGTTCAATCTCTCAACTTTGCCATGTGTGTGGCCAGCCAAGGGGGGACTCTTTGGCTGATGGAATTTGCTATTTTTAGAAGCCACAATCAGCTATAAAAGCAACCCCTTTCTGATCATTCAGCTCATCCCTCATTCACATCTCATCTCTCACACTATCATTCTCTCTTCTCCTCTCTCACTTTCTCTCAACTTTTCCTTCCAATTTTCCCTTTTTTTCAAGTGTTGATTTCTTATCTTGGGAAAGAGGTCCTCATCAGCCATTTTTGAGCAGCAATTAAAGTGTTCATAAGCCACCTTGATAGCCGAGGACAATAGAGAATGAAGAACAGAGAAATCAATCAAGCCACGGAGAAACACCAGATTTGCTTCTTGTTCCCTATCTCTTTAAATTTTGTTGTTGTTTTGACAAACATGTTTATTAATATTTATGCTATTTAAATGGTTATTTTAATCAATCTAGCTTGAATTTAATCCGTGTTAGGTTGATTATATTTTGCCTGCTTGAATTATTGAAATTGTGTTTGTGCTATTATAGGCCTCGGTAAGATGCTTGATTAAGTAAAATCTTGCCTAAGTTATTCTTGCAGTATTAATTGTTAGATAACTGATGAATTAATTATTAAATCATATTAAAATTGTAATTAGTCGACACAAAACTTAATCAATGCATGTTTATTCTTTTAAGGTAGCTGAAGTTAATTTAACATTGTATTTGGCGATACATATGCCTTGCATAACTTGCAATATTATTGTGATTAAACTGTTTCAAGGTAGAAATACTCTGTTACCTCACTTGATCTTTTATATGCTTGTGAAGATTGATTAATCGCTTGGATTGACATTGAAAAATGTTCAAGAGATTGATTAATTTAATAAGTATGTATGAGTAATAGTTAGCAAATTACTGAGTTACCGTGAATTTGTTCGTAGCAGTATAAACATAAGTTTAATAATTCTAAGTTAAAGGAATGTAATTAATCCAACACAATTATATCATCTTGATTAAACCTTATGA
This sequence comes from Gossypium raimondii, assembly GCF_025698545.1. Classification (NCBI taxonomy): domain Eukaryota; kingdom Viridiplantae; phylum Streptophyta; class Magnoliopsida; order Malvales; family Malvaceae; genus Gossypium; species Gossypium raimondii. Next base: position 30,167,580 of record NC_068566.1, on the reverse strand, counting down.
CTGTGGGCCAATTCAGTGGAATGCCTACTGAAGATCCTCATCTTCACTTATGACTATTTATGGAAGTGAGCAATTCTTTCAAGTTAGTCGAAGTACCCGAAGATGCATTACGGCTGAAGTTGTTCCCATATTCGCTAAGGGACAGAGCTCGTGCCTGGTTGAACTCATTGCCACCGAACTCCATTTCTACATGGCAAGAGTTAGCCGAGAGATTCCTCATGAAGTATTTCCCGTCGAGCAAAAATGCCAAGTTGAGGAATGAGATCACTGCCTTCCAAAAAATGGATGATGAGTCCCTGTATGAGGCATGGGATAGGTACAAAGAGTTATTACGAAAGTGTCCTCATCATGGAAAATCACATTACATTCAACTTGAGACATTCTATAATGGTCTCAACGCTCACACGAGGATGGTAGTGGACGCCTTTGCTAATGGTGCTATCCTTTCTAAGTCTTATAATGAGGCTTACGAAATTATTGAGAGGATTGCTAGTAACAATTATCAGTGGCCAACCAATCAAGCAACATCAGGAAGACGAGTCGCTAGAATACATGAAGTGGACGCTCTCACTTCACTCGCATCTCAGGTATCTTCAATATCCTTAATGCTTAAGAATCTTACCACTAATGGGTCTAACAGTTTTGTAGCCCAACCACCTAACCAATTTGAGAATATAGCCTGTGTGTATTGTGGGGAAGGACATTTGTTTGAAGAATGTCCATCAAACCTTGACTCTGTCTATTACATGGGTAACCAAAACCAAAACCGAGGGAGGCAAGAACTGCAATCCAACTTTTATAACTCATCGTGGCGAAATCATTCGAATTTTTCTTGGAGTAACCAAGGGGCTGGAACCAGTAACGCTTACGCCCAACCTAGACCAAATCAACCGCCTAGTTTCCCCCAACAAGTTCAGAAACCAACCCAAGCAAAACCATCCAATAGCTTAGAGAATCTATTGAAGGCATACATAACGAAAAACAACGCCACTCTAAGGAATTTGGAGAATCAAGTGGGCTAGTTTGCTACTGAACTCTGGAACCGACCATAAGGTGCTCTACCTAGTGACACGGAGAATCCGAGAAATCTGGGGAAGGAACATTGTAAAGCATTGACATTGAGGAGCGGAAAGATAGTAGAGCCCAACACTGTTGAAGTTGAAAAGGAGCCAACTGATGCTCAAGATTTAAAAGAAGTTCAACCAAGTGTTGAAATTTCAGTTTCACAAGAACTAGAATTTGCAAAACCCGACAAAGTAACCTTAGGACCAGCTAATTCTGACCAACTAACAATGTCGTTAGATGCAGAATTACCGCCAAAGATGAATCAACCAGTATCAGTCCCAGTAATGAAACCACCACCGCCCTACCCTCAAAGACTTCAGAAACAGAAGCAGGAGATTCAATTCAAGAAGTTCCTTGACGTACTCAAGCAACTTCACATCAATATCCCGTTGGTTGAAGCACTTAAGCACATGCCGAACTACGTCAAGTTCATGAAAGGTATCTTGTCTAAGAAACGAAGACTTGGAGAATTTGAGACGGTAGCTCTGACGAAGAAATGCAGTGCATATCTTCAAGACAAACTATCCCTAAAATTGAAGGATCCTGGATGTTTTACCATACCGTGCAACATTAGAGCAACATATTGTGGTAAGGCATTATGTGACTTAAGTGCAAGTATCAACTTGATGCCTATGTCAATATTTAAGAAGTTGGGGATAGGAGAAGTTAGACCAACTACAGTTACGCTTCAACTAGCAGATCGATCCTTAGCACATCCAGAAGGAAAAATCGAGGACGTATTGGTACGTGTAGATAAGTTTATCTTTCCTGCTCACTTTGTAATTCTAGATTTTGAAGTAGACAAAGAAGTACCAATCATCCTAGGAAGGTCATTCCTAGCAACTGGAAGGACCCTTTTTGATGTGCAGAAGGGCGAGCTCACTATGCATGTTCAGGATGATCAGGTAACATTTAACGTCTTTAAGTCTATGTGATTTCTTAACACAATGGATGATTGCTCTGCAGTGTCTGATTTAGAGGATTTAATAGTGGAGAAGGAACTCAACTGTGTTGAGGACCCACTGGAAAGAATTTTGACATTGGATCCTCTAAATGATGAAGAGGTTGATGAATACTTAGCTTTGCTAGAAGCTAATCAAATGGGATTTAATCCGCATTCCCATTTTGAATCTTTGGAGTTAGAAAAGAGGGACTATTCCTAACCAAAAGTGTTGGTCGAGGAGTCACCTAAATTAGAACTTAAGGTATTACCTTATCATTTAAAATACATTTATTTAGGTAACGCTTCTACTTTGTCTGTGATTGTTTCAGCAGAATTGACCACTATGTAAGAAGAGAAACTTATCTTAGTTCTAAAACAATTTAAGAAGGCCATCGGATGAACAACGGAGACTGAACCCCATCATGAAGGACGTAGTAAAAAAAGAGATCATCAAATGGTTAGATGCGGGTATCATTTATCCCATCTCAGACAGTTCATGGGAAAGCCCGGTCTAGTACGTGCCAAAAAAAGGAGGTATCACGGTCGTAGAGAATGAGAACAACGAGTTGATACCGGCTAGAACAGTTACGGGATGGAGAATCTGCATCGATTACCGGAAGCTGAACAAGGTGACTAGGAAAGATCACTTTCCTTTGTCGTTATTGGACCAGATGCTGGATAGACTCGTAGGATGAAATTACTACTGTTTTCTCGATGGATACTCAGGGTATAATCAGATTACAGTAGCACTGGAAGATCAACACAAAATGACATTCACCTGCCTGTACGGTACGTTTGCATTTAGACGCATGCCATTTGGTTTATGTAATGCACCTGCTACATTTCAAAGATGTATGATGTTTATTTTTACTAAGTTGAGAAGTATTTTGGAAGTTTTTATGGACGATTTTTTTAGTATTCGGAGATACTTACGATGATTGCTTAGCCAATCTAACTAAGGTACTAAGGCGATGCAAAGAAACAAATCTCGTACTCAACTGGGAAAAGTGTCATTTTATGGTACGAGAAAGAGTTGTTCTAGGGCATCAAATAACGAGACATGGGATCGAGGTAGAAAAAGCAAAGGTAGACATTATTGAGAGACTCCCAGCTCCAACATCTGTAAAGGGTGTTAGGAGCTTTTTGGGCCACACCGATTTTTATCGAAGACTTATCAAGGACTTCTCCAAAGTTGCTAAACCCTTATGCAAATTATTGGAGAATGACTCTATATTCAAGTTTGATGAGGAATGCTTAAAATCCTTCAATGATTTGAAGAGTCGATTAGTCACGGCACCCAGAATAGTCACACCAGACTGGGATTTGCCATTTGAATTGATGTCTGACGCAAGTGACTTTGCAATTGGAGTTGTCTTGGGCCAGCGAAGGAACAAAGTTTTTCATCCCATCTACGACGCAAGTCGAACCCTAACAGTAGCTCAACTGAATTATACCGTAACAAAAAAAGAGTTACTTGCTATTGTGTTTGCTTTCGACAAGTTTCAATCTTATCTGATAGGTACCAAAGTGACTGTCTATACGGACCACTCGGCAATTATGTATTTACTTGCGAAGAAAGACGCTAAGCCGAGGCTGATCCAATGGGTACTTCTACTTCAAGAGTTCGATCTAGAAATTCAAGATCGAAAGAGATTCAAAAATCAAGTAGCAGATCACTTGTCCAGATTGGAGACACAAGAAGGGGATTCTCCTCTTATAGCAATTCCGGAGACGTTTCCAAACGAACATATCCTGAATTGAAAAGATGTATCATGTCCATAATACCCCTTGGTTTGCTAATATTGCTAACTATTTAGCTTGTGGTTTGATGCCAATTGATAAGACGTATTAACAAAGGAAAAAAATTTTCATGATGTGCTATTATTTCTGGGAAGAACCATATGTGTTTAAAAAGTGTGCAGATCAGATGATAAGGAGATGCGTGGCAGAAGATGAAATACTGAAGATTTTATACCACTGTCACTCAGCTCCAAGTGGGGGACACTTCGAAGGTACACATACAGCGGCCAAATTATTGCAAGCTGGATTCATTTGGTCAACACTATTCAAGGATGCATATGCTTACGTGAAGAGCTATGACCGATGTTAAAGGGTTGGAAATGTCAACAATAGAAATGAGATACCTCGAACAAACATTATTGAGGTAGAGTTGTTCGATGTATAGGGTATTAACTTTCTTGGTCTTTTTCCTCCGTCTTGCGGTCACAAGTACATACTTGTAGCAGTAGACTATGTGTCTAAGTGGGTCGAGGCTGAGGCATATCCGACAAACGATGCTAAGGTTGTGATGAAGTTTTTGCAGAAGCATGTGTTCACAAGGTTTGAAACCCCAAGAGCTACCATTAGTGATGAAGGATCCCACTTTGTGAACAAATGGTTAAAATGGTTATTAGACAGGCACAGAGTGAAACGCAAGGTTGCAACAGCTTACCATCCGCGGACAAATGGGCAAGCTGAACTGGCAAATAAGGAGATCAAAGGCATACTTGAGAAGGTAGTATGCCCGAACCGATGAGATTGGTCCACAAGATTAGATGATGCTTTATGGGCTTACAGAACAGCATACAAGACACTGTTAGGGACGTCACCCTATAGGTTGGTCTTTGGGAAAGCCTGCCATCTACCATTAGAGTTAGAGCATAAAGCTTACTGGGCTCTTCAATAGCTTAATTCGGATCCTAAGCTCATGAAAGAGAAACGGATGTTCCAACTCAATGAGTTAGAATAGTTTCGAATGTTTTCATATGAAAATGCCAAATTACTTAAAGAAAAACTCAAGAGATGGCATGGCACCACATTCGAGTTCAAAAATTTGAAGCAGGTCAGCAAGTCTTGTTGTTCAATTCCAGATTGAAGTTCTTTCCAGTAAGCTAAAATCACGTTGGTCCGGTCCATTTACGATTCACCAAGTCTATCCTTATGGAGTTGTTGAACTCAAAGGTAAGGGAGGTAATTTTCGAGTTAATGCTCAACGCCTAAAACATTATTGGGGAGATAAAATTGAACGGGATAAAATCTCGTTCATTTTATTGGATACTTAATTTTTCGTTTTTCTTTTTGAATAAATGATTTAGGGTTTATTTTCGGGTAAAGTATGTATAAATAAATTCTTTCTAGGAGATTGGAACTTAAGCGGGACCATTTGTGGCCCCTCCAATCTTTCCTAGGAATTTATTTTGACATAATTTTCCAAGAAATTATCCCCTAAATGGAAAATTAATTTTTTAGTTTCAAATAAAAGGGTCAATTTTGATCCAAGTTTTAATTTGCAACTCGATTTTAAATTTTCATTAAGTCTAGGGACTTAATTGAATTGTTTTTAAAATTTAGTCGCTCTTTTCGTAAATAATAAAAAAACTAGGTGCCTTTCTCTGTGAATATTTTCAAAAAGCATCTAGAATAAATATCTTTATTATTATTAATAATTTGATAAACTTTAATATATAATTATATTATTTATAATTATATATTAATTTTTATCAACTTAGCTTAGAATTAGGATTAATAAGGAATTTTTTATTTCTGAACAATAAAATAAGAGATGGGAATCAAAAGTAAATATGGACAAGTAGTAAAGTCTAAAGTGTGGCAATAGGTATACATATGTCTAGGATTGGATCTAGGAAGAGATTGGTACATAAGCAGTCAAATTGACTCACCTCCTCTTTTCTGGAATCCTACCTGGTGTATAGTATCTATTCACTTTAAACAATAAGGACATTGTTCATTTTAAGTTGGCAGGACCGAAAATTGAAATTATTTCCACTCAGAATAAAATTTCTCTTTTAATTATGAATATGATATATTTTTGTTCAATAAATTTAAATTTTGTTAAGTATGCTAAATTTAAGTATGTATAAAGTTTGATTATTTCAATAAATTGTTATGTTAGCTTAATAATGATATGAAATGTATTTCTAATAAAGCATGCAAATCATACCATAAAATTTTAGTTATTTAGGAAAGTTAGGCATGCATGAAATTTAAGTCTTTAGAATTAACTAAGTAGTTTCTTGAGGCGAAATCCTAGGAAGCATGGAACGTTGAAAATGATTTAGGCAACTGTTGTTTGGACCGTTTGAGCCTTTCAAGCCAACCATGATGAAATTTTTATCCTTTGAAACCCAACTTTGAGACTTTATCGCCTAATTTTATTTGAACCCTTACAAAGTTAGCTATCACTTTCCTTAATTATCTTAAAAATGTCTCAAACACTAGAATCTGTACTATTCAGAGTATTCTTTGAAAATAAGTTTGGGGGAGTTGCAAAGAAGTATGAAATGCTCTAAAAATTGTAGTACATGCAGTAAAATACTTGAAAAGAAAAGTATATGTACTTGAAGTAAATTGCACTAAAGAGCATGTGGAAAAAAAAAGAAAAGTTGATTTATTGAAGGTAATTACTTCGAAAGGTCCGATACAAGTTGAGTCTAGGCTTTTTTAAAACCTAAAATTATCTATTTTTACCTACCCCTAAGCCCAGCTACGTTACAACCTTGTTAAAGACCTATTGATTCAAAGTTCCAATGTTACCTACATGAGTGGAGAGAAATTGCTCTGTTCAACATATGAAGACATCAGTTAAGCTTAATGATTGCAGTTTAATTTTGAATAAGGGATTAAAATCAAATTGGTAGGGATTAACATGTCTTTATTAAGAAAATTTGAGTCTAATTTTGCAATTATAGTAATTGTTGAGATTAATTTGAACGATATATATACTTGAATAGCATAATTATCAATTTTTTTTTGTTTTTGAGCATAAGTATATTGATTTCATGATTTTGGGAAGAATGTTGTTTTGAAGGAGTTTTCGAAAAGTGTTTCCGAGAAAATTCTTTTCAAATTTGTGCATTACTCGGGACGAGCAATGAATTAAGTTTGGGGGTGTGGAAACATGAAAATTTATGTGTTTTTACATGCCATTTTTAACTTAAAATCATGCTATTTCGATTAAATTCTTGTCGAAAAATAATTAAATATTATAAAATAATTAAATTATGTTAAAAATATGAACATGATGAAGTTTAATTAATTTTATAGTTAATTTTAATTAATTTTGACTATTTTCGATAGATTCGCACAAAGGGCGAAAATTGGCTCGGCAGACAATGCTCGAAGAATAAAACCGAGAAGCAATTTGAAGCATCAAGGAAAATTTATTTCCAACCTAAGATGGTCCAAAAATAGGTTTTAAATCATAATATAATTAATTTTAATTTATTCCCAATTTAATTTGGGCTAAATAAATTATTATTAATTAATTATGAAAAAAAAGGGTCCAGTTGAACTGCATTGGTTGAACTGAATCTAGTGAACCGAACCAGCCACCAATTGGGCTACCCAAGAACCGTCCATATGCTGACCCAAATCAGCATTTTGGCTGACTAAATAGGCTTGCAAAGAAGCCCTTTAAGAACTTTCAACATTGCATTCAAACCCCTTCAAAAAATGTGGCTTTATGGATTTGCCCCATGCTATTTTTAGCAAAGTTGAATCTCTCAACTTTGCCATGTGTGTGGCCAGCCAAGGGGGTTCTCTTTGGCTGATGGAATTTTCTATTTTTAGCATCCACAATCAGCTATAAAAGTCACCCCTTACTGATCATTCAACTCATCCCTCATTCACATCTCATCCCTCACACTCTCATTCTCTCTTCTCCTCTCTCACTTTCTCTCAACTTTTCCTTCCCATTTTCCATTTTGTTCAAGTGCCGATTTCTTCTCTTGGGAAAGAGGTCCTCATCAGCCATTTTTGAGCAGCAATTAAAGTGTTCATAAACCACCTTGATAGCCGAGGACAACGGAGAAATCAATCAAGCCACGGAGAAACACCGGATTTGCTTCTTATTCCCTATCCCTTTAAATTTCGTTGTTTTTTTGACAAACATGTTTATGAATATTTATTCTATTGAAATGGTTATTTTAATCAATCTAGCTTGAATTTAATCCGTATTGGGTTGATTATATTTTACTTGCTTGAATTATTGAAATTGTGTTTGTACTGTTATAGGCCTCGGTAAGATGCTTGATTAAGTAAAATCTTGCCTAAGTTATTCTTGCAATATTAATTTTTAGATAAGAAATGAATTAATTATTAAATTGTATTGAAATTGTAATTAGTCGACACAATACTTAATCAATCCATGTTTATTCTTCTAAGGTAGCTGAAGTTAATTTAGCATTGTATTTGGCGATACATATGCCTTGCATAACTTGCAAGATTATTGTGATTAAATTGTTTCAAGGTAGAAATACTCTGTTACCTCACTTGATCTTTTATATGCTTGTGAAGATTGATTAATCGCTTGGATTGACATTGAAAAATGTTCAAGAGATTGATTAATTTAATAAGTATGTATGAGTAGTAGTTAGCAAATTACCGAGTTGCCGTGAATTTGTTCGTAGCAGTATAAACATAAGTTTAATAATTCTAAGTTAAAGGAATGTAATTAATCCAACACAATTATATCATCTTGATTAAACCTTATTTGAAATTGTGCATTAGAACCTTTTTATTTTTAAATTTTTTTACTTAGTTTTTAACCCTTAGTTTTTAATCATCTTTAAACTAAAATATTTTCCATCACTAAAGTGTTTTAACATTAATTTCATAAATATTCTTTTTTACAGTCCCTGTGGGTACGATAACTCGACCTTTACTTGTCACTTTATTACTTGTTGCGATTGTGTACACTTGCACATTTTTGTCGTTCCACCTGTCTATCTCTTTGCAGGTTGTGATTATACACTTATTCCATTTTCTATGCACGATCAGGTAGAACGAAAAATTCTCAAATTTCATTTCCTCCAACCATCATTCTAATCTCATTATTCAAGCCATCTTCAAACCGGATACACATTTCTTATTCAGTAGGCAAAATTTCACGAGCATATTTGCTAAGATATACAAATTTTCTCTCGTACTCAGCTACCGATTTATTTCCCTACTTTAATTCAAGAAATTCTCTTTTCTTTTTATCCAGATACCGTTTGCCAACATATTTGTTCTTGAACTCTGACTGAAAAAAATCCCAATAAATTTTATCAATCGGTACTACTGCTACCAACGTAGTCCACCAACTATATGCTTCCTCTTTCAGTAATGAAACAACACATCTAAGATAGTCGTCAAATGAAAAAGGCATTTCCTCAAATACCCGTAAAATATTTTGAAGCCAATACTCAGCTATAACAGGGTCATCTTCTGATCTACGTTGAAATTCTTCAACACCACACTTTCTAATTTTGCAAATCGGTGGTCGTCGACTAGATTCAATCATATGAGGATGTGGAGGTGCCACGTAAGGTATACCAAGGGGTAGAGATTATTGAGCCACATAATTAGTTTGCATAAATTTAGTAAACCACTGATTCATAAGCCCGAAGAACATAGCTTTAATCTCATTTTCAGATGTTTGTGGAATCAAAATACTATGACTCATTCCTTATTTCAAAGCCGGTACATTATTATTAACCTCATGGTGTCAGCACGATCAGATCTGGCCGACATCTTTACAATCTATAAGAAAAAGAAGGGTTAGATCGGATCAATCACATCACACTATCACAAGTTTATATGTCATGTAATTCTAGACTTCTAACATGCTACGTTCAGCCCGAGAATCGACTAAACCGTAGCTCTGATACTACTAAATGTAACAACCCTCACCCGTCTCCATCATTGGATTAGGGTTACAAGATTCTATGACACGCTAATAGTTCATAACAAGTAACATCAAGTCATTATATATGAGTTTGACCATTTAGGTATATTTTGGATGTGTGATTGGTATTTTTAAAGTGGTCAATGAATGTGTTGATGGATATCATGTTGTATATGTGAATATTACATGTTATAAACTTGATATTGTTTGGTTTTTAATGTTTATTTATGCATGGTTTTATGTGTATTGTTGAGCTTAGGTTGGTACCACATTCGGTGAGATATGTGGCTTGGAAAATAGTCTTTTTTTGTCCACACGTGCAGAGACACGAGTGTGTGTCTCAGCCGTGTGTGAAACACAGCTAGGTGATACAGCCGTGTGTCCTCTGATACTTCTATATAAATCAAGTCAATAGCTTCACATGGCCTAGAACATGGGTGTGTGACTTGGCCGTGTGGCTCAAGTCAGTATACCCTCTAGTTTTCACACGGCTTAGCACACGGCTTGGGACACGGGTGTCTGAGGCCATTTCAAATGGTACACGGCCTGGCACACGGGCGTGTGGTTTGGCCGTGTGACCCAAGTCAGTGAGTTACACGGGGTAGGACACGAGCTGGGTCACGGTTGTGTGTCCCCATTTCAAATTCCCACACGGCCTAAGACACTCACACGGCTTGGCCACATGGGCGTGTGTCCCCTCACACTTTGAAAAAATTTCAATGTTTTTCTAAAAATTCTTGAGTACTTGGTTTAGTCCCAAACCACATTTAATGTCTATTTTGGGCCTCAAGGGCTCGTATTAAGGACTATATGAACTTATTTGAATGGTTTTCGATTTGAATGATAATTGATTATGAAATGTATGATTGTTTAAGTTATAAGTATTATGATGCTCCGTAACCTTGTTCTGGTGTTGGATACAGGTTAGGGGTGTTACAATGGCTATCCGGAGCATCTCGTTAATGGCTCTTCGAAGCTACCCGTTATTGGCTCACATGAGCTTCCCGATGATGGCTCTTATGAGCTTCCCGTTATACAGCCCGGATAAGCTTCCCGTTATATGGCTCACATGAGCTTTCTATTATATTTCTCGAGAAAGGGTTTCCCAATTATGTGCTCTAATGAGCTCTCCCGAATATGAATTGATGAATTTTAGATTTGTACACTTCGTGTGTACTACCCATGTATCCACCAATTTTTCAAATAAATTCAACGGGAAAAGCTTTGACATGGAATAATTTGAGCTCGAGATGAATTGTTATGGAGATGTATATGTTATACGAATATGTAATGTGGAAAAATATATGTATATGAAAATTGTTACCTGATGAGATCATCCTTATTTTTATGATATTCACATGAATTACATGACTAACATGTTTCTTGAGATTATATATCTTTAGGCAAATTGCCAAATTGCTTTGGATGTATTTGTATGCTTACCTTAAATGTGAATTATATGGGTAAGTTAATTTTCCGTTATACGTGTCCAAAATTACAGACTAAAATCAAACTTAAACTCGAATGGCCCAATTACAGTAGCCCGATACCCCGACCCAATTACATTGAAGCCCAAAACAGAAAAGGAACCAGAAACCCTAGCAGCTAGGGTGAGCCTCCAGCAAGCAGCCCACTGTGGCATGCCACGGGCCTCACGCTGCATATCTCAGACGTGCCATGTCCACCCTCTATATGTCGTACCTGTAGAAAGGACAAACAAACGCAACAAGGCAGAGAAAGCAAACAAAAAAAGAGTGGAAATCGACAGCAAATCAAAAAAAATAGGAAAATAAGAAAAAAATATAAAGAAAAAGATTCGGGGGGGATTTTTTCATTGATTTCGGCTATAAGAGAAAGGGAGCTTTTTGTATTTTGGGAGGACACACGCATATTGTATGAAACCCACAAAAAAATCAATACAAAGAAACGCAAAAAGTTTTCAAAAAGAAAAAAGGATAGAATAAGTGATTCTCTAATTTTTATATCTTTTTTTTGTTATTCTTTTTTTTTTTCATTTTTGGTTTGCTTCGAATTTTTTTTTACTTTAAAAAATTTTAAAAGGAGAGGAAGAAGGAGACCCTTACCTTCGCAAAGGCGCACCAACGGAGCTCCGTTCACTTCGTCCGAAATCAGAGATGAATGGGGATTTCGGGATTGCGGCGCGGAGTTGAGAGGGGAGGGCTTAGGCTTTTCTTTCAAATGGCAGAGGAGGGTTGTTTAGGTTTAGCAAATCTATCAAAATGGCTTAATGCCTTGTTTTTTAATTTTATGCGTGCTATGAAACGGTACCATTTGAGGCCTGTTCCAGTGGCCTTAAAACGGCGCCGTATTGGCCATATAACCCGTGCGTGTGACCCGATCCGGGGAAGGATCCGCGCATTTTGATTGATTGGTCTATTTACGCGACCAGTCCTCCCCTTTTTCTAAAGTTTTCGAATCGGTTATCTCCCATCTTTCTGATTTAGCCCTGCATCCTGCTTTTATTTCATTTCAATCTAGCTTGTAACGCCGCGTTTTGGGGAAGCGAGATATTTCCCAATCGGGCCCCCCATGTAATACGCGTGTTGCAGCATGGTCCCTGGCCTCTTTTCGTTATTTATTATTTATACCCCATGTTTTGTTGTAGTTTCAATTCGATTTTTAGCCTTTATTTAAATTGTTTTAATACATTTTATATTTTAAACTATTTCATTTTCTTTTTTATTACTTTATTTACATATTTTAAGCTTTTTGTATATAGCACCTATTTTAATATATATATATATATACATTATTTAGTTTAAATTGTCTTTTAATATATATTATTTAGTTTAAATTATTTTTTTATATGTTATTTCAAAATTTGATTATCCTTAAATCGATTTATTTTTAAAATTCCTCTTTATATATCATATTTAATGCATTATATGTTATTTTAACCTACTTTGCAAATGATTTATTTTAAGTTATTTATATATGATTTTATTTTTAGTTGCTTTATACATAAATTTTAAATTTATTCTATACCACTTGCTTTAAATAGATTTATGTTAGTTTTTTAATTCATTTTCACGTACTATTTTTTTTTTTTTATCCCTTATTTAAATTATTTTATATACCTATTTTTAAACCCTATTTTACTATATGCTTGGGTTATTTCAAACTATATATATATAATTCATTTTAGATTTCTATACAAATAATTCATTAATTATAATTTCCCATCTTCCATATTTCTTAAGTTATTCTAAAATTTGTACAATTTCATATGTGTTAATTTGTTTGGTGCTTTGGTTGACCTTTAATTCATTAGCCTTTGAATGTAAGCATGATATATGATGTGAGATATTTGCTCTTATGTGCATTGTATTAATTATTTATATTGATTGATTATTTGTGTTCAATAATGTATATTTCGACTTATGAATTATCGCTTCGCATTGTACATTATTATCCCATCGCGTTTTATACGCATTAAAGATTACATTCAATATCATTCAAGTATCGAGAGCATTTTTATTCAAAAAGTTTTTCAAAATAATGCGACATTTGGAATTTGGGATCCTCGAAAAGATTGTGTCCTAACTTACTGGATTCCAATCTTCCCCGAGATTTAAGAAACTGAATATCCTCTTTGATTAACATAAATAAAAAGCTCATTCTCGGGAATTCGACACGTTGTGTCCTAACGCATTGGATATGACATGTTGTTTTCTCAAGACGAGGATTTTTCTAATAAATGAAAGTAAAGGCAATATTCGATATTTAGGAATTTTGTGAAATCCAGCCCTAACTTACTAGGTTTTGATTTTCTCATGTGACCCAAATAATCAGATATCCTTCTCAAAATGCATAGGTTTTAAAAGTCAAAAGATAAGCTTAATTTTGAGAATTTGACATGTTGCATTCTAACTTACTGAGTGTGATAATTTATTTCTTTGAAATAAGTGAGCCTTATCATCCAATTCATTTTATTCAAGATAAAAGGATCGTATTTTAAAATCTTTTCAAAATTTTGACATTAAGACAATGAACAATCAATTCGGTACCAATTTTAGGCGTCACGAGGGTGCTAACCCTTCCTCGTGCGTAACCGACTCCCGAACCTGTTTTCTCAAATCTCGCAGACCTAAAATTTATTTCAAAAGTCGATCCCTATTTTTCAAAATTTAAAAATGGTTTCGACAATACGAACTTACTAAGCATAAAATGCTTACTCTGTTTTATTTCCTCTATTTTATAGTAGCTCGGAAGCTCGTTAAGGTTAGAAGCTGGTCGGAGATACATCACACTATCCATCGGCTCAGTTCGGTATAAATAGTAAATTAATTTTGGTTATAATGGCATGTATAGGTTTAAGTAGCTAATGTTGGCATATAAATGTTTTGGTTGTAACTAGCCATTGGAATGGCTTGTGATGAATGTGTTTTGATGTATATATATGAGATAATGTCATATTTGATATGAGTGTTTAGCATGGTTAATTGATAGTAAACTTCATAAGTATGTCTATATGTATTCTTGGTCAAATAGGTAAGTTTGGATAAATGGATTTATGAAGTGATATGTCATGCATAAGACTTGATATTGGCTTGATTTGGATGTATTGGATTGAGAGGCAAATTTGGGTGAAAAATATGGCTTGGAAATAGCCCTATTTTGTCCACACGAGCGTGTGTCTCAGCCGTGTGTGACACGCGGCCTACCACACAGGCGTGTGTTTTGACCGTGTGTCCCCTGCATCTTTAAAATTTAAAACAGAATGCTCAGGATTTTTCACACGGCCTGGCACACGAGCGTGTGGCTTGGACGTGTGACCCCAGCACCTACACACGAACTAGCACACGGGCGTGTGACTTGGCTGTGTGACCCAAGTCAGAGAGTTACAGGGGTACGACACGGGCGGGGACACGACCGTGTGCCCTATTTAGAATACCCACATGACCTGAGACATAAGCATGTCACATGACCGTGTGAGCCACACGGCCTGACCACATGGGCGTGTGTCCCCTGCACCTTGAAAAAATTTTAAAATTTTGCAAAAAAAATTTTAAGTACCCGATTTAGTCTCGACTTATTTTTAATGCATATTTTGGGCTTCAATGGCTCATAAAAAGGACTATATGATTGGTGATGAATAGATTCTGATATGATTGATAAATTATATGAAATGTCTATTATATGTTTTATAAATTTTGGTAATGTTCTGTAACCCTGCTCCGGCAACGAATATTGGTTTAGTGTTACATTTATCGGTATCAGAGCTACGGATTCTTGGACTAACGTAACAAGTATCTGTCTAGCTATACATGCCATTATATAACCTCTGATAGTGTGATATCTCCTAGCCATTTTAAACATGCTTTTCATATAGTAATGTTATCCAACCGAGCTAAATCTGAAGAAGCTGAGAGCAATGCTCAAGCTTCAGTTCAAAAAGCAGCCTCAAGTAGTAGAAGGCCTATATCTGATGGCCAAGGAAGAGAGGCTAAAGAAGCCTTCTTCCAAATGATGAACAAATGATTTATAGAATTCATAATACCAAATCCGGCTGTACAACAACGTCCGCCCCCTCTTATCTCTCAACTGGTTCCTGATATGCCACTAGGTATAGAACTTGTTAGAACTAGGAAGCTTCCTGTAGATAAAATTCGTAAATATGGGGCAGAAGAATTCAGAGCAACAGCCGAAGATGATCCTGAAATGGCTGAATTCTGGCTAGAAAATACAATCAGGGTTTTGGATGAATTGTCTTGTACACCAGCTGAATTTTTGAAATGTGTCGTATCCTTGTTAAAAGACTCAATCTATCAGTGGTGGAACACCTTAATTTCTATCGTACCAAAGGAAAGGGTCACATGGGAATTTTTCCAAACTAAATTTAAAAAGAATTATATCAGTCAGAGATTCCTTGATCAAAAGAGGAAGGAATTTTTAGAGCTTAAAGAGGGAAAGATGACAGTATCTGAGTATGAAAGAAAGTTTGTCAGACTGAGAAATATGCCAGAGAATGTATCCAAATTGAAATCACCATGTGTAAACGGTTTGAAAAAGGTCTGAATGAAGACATAAAGTTATTAGTTGGGATTCTTGAATTAAAAGAATTTGTTGTACTAGTAGATCGAGCTTATAAAGCTGAAGAGCTTAGTAAAGAGAAAAGACAAGCTGAGATGAAATTCAAAAATTCAAGTAAAAGACTTATGGGAAAGTCATATTAGTCGGCCTCAAAGAAATCAAAGAAAAATATTGATTGTTTTACTACCTCCGTAGGGTACTTTGGGAGAGATAGAGGTATTCAACGCTCTAATCCAAGATCCCAAGCTACATCTATAGCAAGTGCGGGTAGTGATGGAAACCCTAAACCCCGATGCAAGCATTGTAATAAGTTACATTTTGGAGAATGCCGTATATAAAGCGGAGCTTGTTTTAGATGTGGTTCCTATGACCACTATCTCAGAGATTGCTTGGAGAAAGTTGAAAGAATACTGTTTAGACTTCAAGGCCGAGCAATACAGTTAATAGAGGTAGACCACCTTAAAATCTCAGCAATGTGAGCTGTAGTCGAGGCACGATAAAAGATTCGACTGTAAAACCTGAAGCACGGGCACCAGCTAGAACATATTTTATTCATGCACATAAGGATACCTCTACACCCCATATTATTACTAGTACTTTTTCTCTTCTTGATACTGATATAACTGCTTTAATTTATCCTGGTTCAACTCATTCGAATATCTGCACAAATTTAGTGTCTATTAAAAATTCACCTGTCAAGTTCACTGAATTCGTGATTAAAGTATCAAACCCCCTAAGCCAGTATGTAATGATGGATAAAATTTGTAAGAATTGTCCATTAATGGTACGAGGCTACTATTTTTCGACTGACTTGATGTTATTGCCATTTGATGAATTTGGTGTGATTCTAGGTATGGATTGGTTGACTCCACATAATGACGTGGTAAATTGTAAGCAAAAGTTGAAATATCGGAATGGTGAAATGATCTGTATTGAATCTGATAAATTAGATGGTTTGTCTAATGTGATATTAGCCATGTCAGCATAGAAATATGTTAGAAAAGGGTATGATGCTTATATTGCCTATGTGTTGGATGCTAAAGTATTTGAGTCAAAAATTAAATCAATGCCAGTAGTCTTTGAGTATCCTGATGTGTTTCCAGAAGAATTACCCAGATTACCGCCTATAAGAGAAGTTTAATTTTCTATAGATCTTATTCCGGGGACAACATTGATATCTATAGCACCGTACCGAATGGACCCTATAGAATTAAAAAATTTAAAAGCACGGTTGCAAGAACTAACTGACAGGGGTTTTGCATGACCTAGTTCATCACCTTGGGGTGCACCGGTTTTGTTTGTTAAGAAGAAAGATGGGTCTCTGAGGTTATGTATTAATTACAGACAACTCAACAAAGTTACAATTAAGAATAAGTATCCACTACCCTGCACTGATGACTTGTTTGATCAGTTGAAAGGTGCCACCATGTTTTCAAAGATTGATCTTCGTTCTAGTTATTATCAGTTACAAGTGAAAGACTCTGATGTGCCAAAAATAGCCTTCAAAACCAGGTACGAGCATTATGAATTCCTTATGATGCCGTTTGGTTTAACAAATGCATCTGCAGTATTTATGGACTTGATGAATAGAATTTTTAGACCGTATTTGGATAGATTTTTTCTTTTATTCATTGATTAAATTCTGGTATATTCCTGAAATGAAAATGAACATGTTGACCATTTGAGAACTGTTCTGCAAACTCTGCATGAAAAATAATTGTATGCTAAATTTAGCAAGTGTGAATTCTGGCTTTGAGAAGTTGGTTTTCTAGGACATATAGTGTCTGCTGAAGGCATTAGTGTGGATCTGAATAAAATTTCAACTATTGTTAAGTGGAAACCACCGAAAAATGTGTTTGAAGTCAAAAGTTTTCTGGGATTAGCCGGTTACTATCAGAGATTTGTACAAGGTTTTTCAATGATAGCTTCGCCGATGACACGACTGTTACAGAAATATGTAAAATTTGAGTAGATCGATAAATGTCAGCAAAGTCTCGACCGGTTGAAAGCCCTGTTGACTAAAGTACCAGTACTAGTTTAACCTGAACCAGGTAAAGAATTTGTGATTTACAGTGATGCATCATTGAATGGTTTAGGCTGTGTTTTGATGCAGGAAGGTAAAGTAATAGTCTATGCTTCTAGATAGCTAAAACCACATGAAAGAATTACTCGATACATGATCTTGAATTGGCAGCTATTATTTTTGCGCTAAAAATTTGGCGACATTATTTGTTCGGTGCAAAGTGTCATATATTCACCGATCATAAAAGTTTAAAGTACCTGATGTCGCAAAAAGATTTGAATCTGAGACAATGGAGATGGCTTGAACTGTTAAAAGATTATGATTTAGTAATTGATTATCATTCAGGAAAAGCAAATGTAGTTGCAGATGCTGTGAGTAGAAAGTCTCTATTTTCTTTATGAGCAATGAATACCCGATTGTCATTGTCTGATGATGGCTCAATCATAGCTGAGTTAAAAGTTAAGCTAACATTTCTACAGTAGACTTGTGAAGCTCAGAAAAGTGATAGTGGGTTACAAGCTAAACGGGTATAGTGTGAATCGACTTCTGATTCAGAATTTCAAATTAGACCTGATGAATGATTGTCAGTTATTCAGAGGCAGAGTATGTGTTCCAAAGAATTTAGAGCTTATACAGAATATTTTAAATGAAGCTCATAATGGTACTATGTCTGTTCATCCGAGGAGTAATAAAATGTATAATGATTTAAAGAAAATGTATTGGTGGCCTAGAATGAAACGTGATATTTCTGAATTTGTGTCTAGATGTTTGATATGTCAACAAGTTAAAGCTGAACATCAGGTACCTTTGGGATTATTACAGCCAGTCACGATACCAGAATGGAAATGGGAAAGAGTTACCATAGACTTTGTGTCAGGATTGCCCCTATCTCTGAAAAAGAAGAAGGCTATTTGGGTAATCGTCGACCGTTTGAAAAAATCTGCACACTTTATTCCGGTACGTATGGATTTCTCACTTGACAGACTGACTGAATTATATGTTTCTAAGATTGTCAAGTTACATGGAGTGCCAGTTTCTATTATTTCTGATAAAGATCCGCGATTTACATCTCGATTCTGGGAAAAACTACAGAAAGCTTTAGGTACATAATTACATTTCAGTACTGCATTCCATCCTCAGACTGATGGCCAGTCTGAACTTGTAATACAGATTTTGGAAGATATGCTTCGGTGTTGTGTTTTAAAATTCAAAGGCAATTGGGAAAAGTATTTGTCGTTAGTCGAATTCGCATATAATAATAGTTATCAATCAAGCATAAAGATGGCACCGTATGACGCTTTGTATGGTCGTAAATGTAGAACTCCATTGTATTGGACTGAGCTTAATGAGAGAAAGATACATGGAGTTGATCTGATTCGTGTAACTGAAGAAAAAGTGAAAGTGATCCGAGAAAGTTTAAACGCAGCTTCTGATCATCAAAAATCCTATGCGGATCTTAAACGGAAAGAAATATAATTTCAAGTTGGCAATAAGGTATTCTTGAAAGTTTTTCCTTGGAAGAAAGTTCTTCGGTTTGGCCGTAAAGGCAAATTGAGTCCGCGGTTTATTGGGTCGTATGAGGTTATTGAAAGAATCAGACCTGTTGAGTACCGATTGGCCCTACCGCCAGAGCCTGATAGAATTCATAATATTTTTCACGTGTCTATGTTACGATGATATCAGTCAGACCCTTCACACATTATTTCTCCAACAGATGTTAAAATTCAGCCTGATATGACTTACGGTGAAGAACAGATTAAAATCTAGGCACTTGAGACAAAAGAATTAAGAAATAAAAAGGTAGCTCTAGTAAAAGTTCTCTGGAAATGACATGGAATAGAAGAAGCTACCTGGGAACCGGAGAAAATAAGGAGAAAGCAATATTCGAACCTCTTTACTGGTAAGGTTTTCGAGGACGAAAATTCTTTAAGGGGAAAAGTTGTAACAGCCCGTTTTTAGTGAAATCGAAACACTGGTTTAGGGACCACAAATTTGAGCCCGTAAAAAATTATTTTAATATTATTTTATGGTTTACCGTATGATACGAATATCGTATAAAAATTTCGTTAAGAAAATTTAACTGATTACATGTTTAATTGATAAAAAGACAAAATTGCATTAAATGCAAAATTTGAGTTCTAGTAGCTGTAAGTATCAAATAACTATGAAATTCAAATTGGAGGTTTTATATGGTAAATAGACCATTAAGAGGAGTTAGTAGATAAGTATGATGATCCATCCACGGAAATTTAAGAAAAGAAAAGGATTAAATTGAAAAGTAAATAAATAAAATATGATAAATAAAATAAATATCTAATATCATCATTTTATATCATCTTTCCCAATTAAAAAGACATAGAAACCCTAGTTTTTGGTTTTGAATTCAAGCAAGCTTATTTGGCTCAATTAGGTGAGTATTCAATTCCGTTTTAGTAATTTTATGTTTCCAATATCGTAATAACTTAATTTAGCTATCTCGGAATTAATTTATAAAGTTATTAAATTATTAAAGTTTTTCCATGGATGAATATGCATGAATTATGAAATTTATGGTAGAAAATGAAAGGTTGTTGATAGATAAACAACTTTTGTAAAGTGAATTTTGATGAAATTGTGATTTAGAGATTAAATTGTAAAGATGTAAAATTTATGGAAAAAGTCTAAATTTTTTGAAATACATGGGCTACTAATGTTATATGTAAAATCAGTTAGGCTTGGAATAAGGATAAAATTTCATGAATTTCATTTTCCAAGCCTAGGGATAAAATTGGAATTAATTAAAAGTATAATGGCAAAATGGAATTTTTTCTAAGATGTGAATTGGATTGAATTGAATATGAATTGTATTAAATTGATATAGATCCGGATAACTCAATTACGAAGTTAGATCGTGGAAAAGAAAAAGTGTCGGATTAGTAGATTTTGTGTGCACAAACATTGTTGAGGTAAGTTCATTTAACTAAATTGTATATTTATATGTTTGAATTGAATGATGTATATGTGAATTGTATAATTGCTATTGAAATGAAATTGATTACATACCCGACAAAGCCCGATAAACGTTAGGTCCCGTTTGAATAAATGTAATTCGATGGATACAGGGTTCCCGAATTGGTTGTGGTCCTGCATATGTTGCAGACACACCATAGCTCGAAAGAGCGTCCCGTTATTAGCCCTCTCGAGCTTCCCGATATATGTTTCTTGCGAGCTTCTCGTTCTTAGCTCTTCGGAGCATCTCATTTGGTTGTGATCCTGCATGTGTTGCGGATACACCACAGCTCTTATGAGCGTCCCGTTATATGGCTCTTTATGAGCTTCTAGATTAATGGCTCTCTGGAGCTTCCCGATATGACTCGCTTGAACTTCCCGATATATGCCTATCTGGAGCTTCCCATTAATGGCTCTTCAAAGCTACCCGTTATTTGCTCGCATAAGCTTCCCGAGTATGGCTCTTATGAGCTTCCCTTTATACAGTCCGGATAAGCGTCCCGTTGTATGGCTCACATGAGCTTCCTATTATATGGCTCAAGAGAGGGTTTCCCGATTATGTGCTCTAATGAGCACCCCCGAATATGAATTGACTAATTTCATATTTGTACACTTCGTGTGTACTACCCATGTATCCACTGATTTTTCAAATAAATTTAACGGGCAAAGTTCTGACATGGAATAATCTGAGCTCGAGATGAATTGTTATGGAAATGTATATGTTATACGAATATGTGATGTGGAAAAATATACGTATATGGAAATTGTTACATGATGAGCTCATCCTTGTTTTTATGATATTCACATGAATTACATGACTAACATGTTTCTTGAGATTATATGTGTTTAAGCAAATTGCCAAATTGCTTTGGATGTATTTGTATGCTTACCTTAAATTTAAATTATATGGGTAAGTTAATTTCCTGTTATACAAACTTACTAAGCATAAAATGCTTACTCTATTTTATTTCCTCTATTTTACAGTAGCTTGGAAGCTTGTTAAGGTTGGAAGCTGGTCGGAGACACATCACACTATCCATCGGCTCATTTCGGTATAAATAGTAAATTTATTTTGGTTAGAATGGCATGTATAAGTTTAAATAACCAATGTTGGCATATAAATGTTTTGGTTGTAATTAGCCATTGGAATGGCTTATGATGAATGTGTTTTGATGTATATATATATATATGAGATAATGTCATGTTTGATATTAGTGTTTAGCATGGTTAATTGATAGTAAACTTTATAAGTATGTCTATATGTATTTTTGGTCAAATAGGTAAGTTTGGATATATGGATTTATGAAGTGATATGTCATGCATAAGACTTGATATTGGCTTGATTTGGATGTATTGTATTGGATTGAGAATATGTTTAAGTGTTTATGTAGGTGAAAGGCAAATTTGGGTGAAAAATATGGCTTGGAAATAACCCTATTTCGTTCACATAGGTAGAGACACGGGCGTGTGTCTCAGCCTTGTGTGACACCCGGCCTACCACACAGGCGTGTGTTTTGACCGTGTGTCCCCTAAATCTTTGAAATTTAAAATAGAATGCTTAGGATTTTTCACACGACCTGGCACACGAGCGTGTGGCTTGGCCGTGTGACCCCTGCACCTACACACGAATTAGCACACGGGTGTGTGACTTGGCCGTGTGACCCAAGTTAGAGAGTTACACGGGTACAGACACGGGTGGGGACACGACCGTGTGCCCTATTTCGAATGCCCACACGGGCGTGTCACATGACCATGTGAGCCACACGGCCTGACCACACGGGCGTGTGTCCCCTGCACTTTGGAAAAATTTTGAGATTTTGCGAAAAAAATTTTGAGTACCCGATTTAGTCCCGACTTGTTTTTAATGCATATTTTGGGCTTCAAGGACTCATAAAAGGGACTATATGATTGGTTATGAATAGATTCTGATATGATTGATAAATTATATGAAATCTCTATTATACGTTTTGTAAATTTTGGTAATACTCTGTAACCCAGTTCCGGCGACAGATATGGGTTAGGGGTGTTACATTTTCACCCATGGATTCTTTGAGATAGACCATACGACTTTCCAAAGCCGACAACATATCCCTTGATCTGCTCTGTTTCCTGCCACTCCTAGCACGAGTCTCTATCGGGACATTCTGCTCGTCTATTCCTTTTGACATCTCCACGACACCTTCAAACCTTAGCTATGATACCAACTGTCACGGGGCTAAAACTTTGGTCTCACAATTCGTGCTGCCTTATGCGATTTTTTCGCTTCAAATCCGCCTAAATCATCCTAACTCTCGCAAAGTGCAAATTATAAAGCGAAAGCAAACTTGAAACAAAAGTGCAACGAATAATAGAAAAGCCAAAGGAAAAATAACACACACTAAAGGTCCGTTTGTTTACATGTAAAAGGTTTTACGGAAAATGTTTTCTGCATTTTCCTGTGTTTGTTTCACAGAAAACAGTTTGGTCAATGAAAAATGACTTACAGGTCAACAAAAAAATAAGCCTTTTTCCTTGTAAAATGACTTACCCTTTTGAAAAGCGTAAGTCATTTTCTGGAAAAGAGCTCATCAATAGATAATTTTACTTTTATATAAAGATTAACTTAAATCAAGTTTAATATTATTATATTAATAATAATTTTTATTTTTATTTTTAAAATATGTAAAATATTTAAAATATTAATATAAAATATTATATTTTTAATATTATTAAACATACGTATTTAATTATTTATATTTAGTCATATAATAAATTATTAATATAATTAATATAATTTATTGTTTTAATAAATTATTTAATATTTAAATTTTATTTTAATAGTACATTTTAAAAATAATAATTTTAAATAATATTATTCACATATTATTGAAAATATCAATATTAATATTTTAATACTAAATCTTTATTACAATTATAAATATATTAATAATAAATGTTTTGTAGTATAAATGTTAAAATATGTCATAAGTCTATATACTCTTCACAAATTTGCAATTTAGTTTCTGTACTTTTATTTTTAAGAATTTAGTCCATTTACTTTCCAGATTTGAAAATCAAGTCCAATCACGACATTGTTGATTTTTTTTTGTCAATTTTGTTAAAGTCACATTTTTAAATAAAAAAATCTCAGTTGGTAGTCATGCAACTAAAAACTAATCGTTGCAATGAACCTAAATTTTAAAAAATATTTTTAATATATGTAAAAACAATGTAAAATATAAAATTATAGATATAAAATAAACTCAATTAAACAATGAAAAATAAAAAAAATCTCAAATGTATGTTTGTTTAATTGAGAACGACTTTTATGAAATATTTTTAAAGAACCTGTCAAACAAAAAGAAAATATTTTACATAGATTCATCCAAACACCAGAAAATATTAGCTTTTCCATAAAAGTAAGTCATTTTCTAGAAATCATTTTCCGAAAGCCATTTTCAGTGAAACAAACGGAGCCTAAGTGTTTGAGTAAATGCTCTCAAATATATTCACAACTATGAATGAAATTCTTACAAATGAGGGGGGATGTTTCTATTTATAGTTGAGCTCCCCAAAACTAATGATACAGATTGAGTTACATCGAGAATTAATATTAGAGTCTATCTATAATTGAGAGCCCTAAGAGATTTAAACTCTATACAATCTCATCTCTTTCGGATTTACACTATTTACTCTAGTAACTCTAGTTTTATTGGAACATTTCACTAGGCCACCAAGGCTTCAAGTAGATGGGCTTATCTATGAGTTCTACAATTCAGGCCAGTTTAATTAAGTTAAATGAGTCATATTTTATCAATTGACCTCTACGGGACACTCTTTGCGCAATCATCACGGGCCGACATACGAACTTGATTCCCATACCACGTCACTTCCTTAATCTACATGATGATTGATCAATGCACTTTTCAAATGACAAATAATATTTGTCTTTTGTCAAAGTTCTTGTTATTGGCGAAGTAATGAATTTTCGTCATCAGTGAGATGACTACCTAACATAATCTCATTGTAATAGAGTTAACAATTATATATAAATAAAGAGAATGTTCATATTTGAATAATATTTTTTGTTCATACCATTTGAATAATATTGAAGCAGTGGTTCCAACAACTCTACAAATATGGAAGGACTTTTCTTCTAAGCTACTCGTTGAAGCAAATAGATCAAAGTTTGACCAAGTTTGTAAAAAGCAGATTTTAATGCTTATATGTTATGTTTATTGTACTTCATACTCTCACAAACTGCTTATATAAAAACAAAGGTGGTCGGTTGGCGATGTTAAATTATTACGTTACCAAGATTTGGAAGATGATGATGAGGATGCGACAAAATAAATAAAAAAAAGAAGAAGAAAGCCTATAAGGTTATATAACGAACCCTAAAAGCTTATAACCAACCCGAGCCTCAAGGACAACCAAAGCTTCCTTATCTTGTCCGTAAAGATCGATGAGGATAATGCTTTGGGGTTGAAGAAGATTTTTTCTTGGTGGGAGACAAAGGAAGTGTCATTGTAACGTTAATGAGTTATATTCTTTTGTCTCCAAAAAGCTGCAACCCAACTTCATGATGAAAATGGCAGAAATATATAATATTAGAACCATTAAATACATTAATGTATAAATATGAATATTATACATTAATGTAAATATAAAAGTTAGAAAATTACATAGCTACTTTTACTTGGTTTGGAATTTTCAGCAAATGGAAAGGGTCAAAGGGAGAGATGAAAGAAATGAGGATTATGGGATGAGAGAGTTGAAAGTCAAATAATCCACCTTTTTTTTTTTTTGGGTTCTAATTTTCGTAACTGGCTGGCTAATTGAAAGGCAATTTGCTGGTCAACTTTAAAAACATTTAGATATTTGTCATGGCGACTTGGCGTTATCAACCTTTTGGGTTGGGTGGTGGACAATACTCGGTTGACGCTTCGACAACCCACATATTTAGGTATGACCAACTCTTTTAACTTTTTATTCTTTTCTTCAAATAATTAAAATAATCAATTTTAGATATGGTAAACTCATTCTAGCCTAAAATTACGCAATAAGAGAAGTCATTTAAAGAGGATAAGCATTATCCATTGAGTAATGACTAAATTTTTATTTTCTAATCTTTTCATGCTCCATAGTCTCAAAATTTACAGAAGAATGTTATATAGGTTTTTGGAAATGTATAGAGTAGTATTTTTAACTTAAAAATAAAACCTTAGTCACTTACTCCTAAACTTTTAAATTAATTGTTACTTTTTTTACAATATTAATTGTTACTCCCAAAATACTTTTTCTAAGAAAACTATATATCACATTATCTCTAGTTAATATGATCTTATACTTAAATATTATTTGGTGTTGAAAATTAAGTGTCAATTTAATTTATAAATTTTGTTTAGTATATTACTTAAAATTAAGTACAAAATATAATTAAATTGTTTCATAAATGTAAATATTTTATGATTTTTTATTTTACAATTTTATCCTTATTTTTAAAAATATTGCATTTTTCTAAAAAAGTCAAATTTTAAACATAAAATCTTTAAAGGATAATATAATGCTAAAATAAATAAAATTAAATGAAAATATTCTCTATACTTCCTTATTTAGTTATTATTTTCACACTTTTTATAGAAAAATTTTAGGTTAAAATATGCCATGTGTCCCTATATTCTTCACAAATTTGGAATTTAGTTCATAAATTTTTATTTTCAAGAATTTCATACTTCTACTTTTGCATATTTCAAAATCTAGGTCCAATTGTTCTCACCATTATTTTTTTTTGTTTAATTTGTTGGTGTGACATTTTGAAATAAAAAAATACTCACTTGGTAGCAATGTAACTAAAAACAACTTGTAATGAACTTGAGTTTAACAAAATAATTTTAACAAATAAGTAACAATTGGATTTGAATTTTGAAATCTGAAAAATTGAAGACTAGGCTCCAAGAAATTAAAATACATTAACTAAATTCTAAATTTATGAAAACTTTAAGAGCTTGTAACATATTTTAACTAAAATTTTATTAGTTAACTATTATTATGAATTACAACGTGTTTAAAAATGAAATCATTGAAAATATTAATTTTTTCAACGAATTATAATATGGCCTTATTCTTTTAAAAACTTACCATTATTATTATTATTATTATTTATATATAGAGTAGGGTATGAATCTCATTGCTTGATTCCTATATGTAGGTGTCAACACTTAACCTCTTAACCACTATATTAATGGCATTATCAAATTATTATTGGTACATGAGCAAGAATAATTTACAATTTTTTTATTAAAATAAATTAGACAAGTTTAAACCTTCTTAACTACTTGTAACTGTGTGAGGTTTAATGGCCACTTTATTGATTTCTTTCTTTCAAAAAGAGGATTAAAGCAAAGTGATTCCCTGTCCCCATACTTGTTCCTATTATACATGCAAGGTTTATTTCCTTTCTTACAAGGGCTCAAGACAATGGTTTGGTCAAAGGGATTCAAGTTAGCCAAAGGGGGCCAAAGGTGAATCTCTTTTCTTTGCGGATGATAGTTTGCTCTTCCTTCAAAATAAAGAAAGGGAGGGCAAAGATATAAAAGACATCCTAATGTTTGAGAGATACTAATGACAAAAGATTAATCTAGAAAAATATTCACTCTATTTTAGCCCTAATACTCGATTAGAGTCAAGAAGCCTCCTGAGTACCATTATGAAAGTTCGTGTGGTTGAGGAACTTAATTCCTATTTAGGTTTACCCTTACTGGTTGGAAAAATAAAACCAATGCTTTTAAATGGGTGATGGATTATATATCTCAGTGTGTTCATAGTTGAATGAAGCACCTTCTATCCTATGGTGGGAAGGAGATTTTCATCAAATCGGTATTACAAGCTATTCCAATTTATATTTTGAGTATCTTTCTATTACCAAAAGGTATTACTGATGATATTACTAAGGCAATTAGGAAATACTGGTGGGAAAAAGCAAGAAAGGATAAAGGTTGGGCAATGTTAGACTAGAAACAAATGAGAAAACCTAAGGGTATGGGAGGACTTGGGTTCATGGATATTTGATTATTTAGTATTGCCCTTCTTGGGCGAAAATTATAGAGGTTGATGCACCATAAGGAGACTCTTTGTTTCAAAGTTCTTTTGGTAAAATACTTCTCTTTAGGTGATATTTGTGTCAGACGCAATGTTGATAAACTATCTTTCATTTGGAAGGGTTTTATGAAAGTGTTAAATGTGCTTCTTCGAGCTTCTACTGAAGGATAGAGAATGGTAATATGATTAAGATCTGGACAAATAGATGGTGGGGACATTTATAAATTGATTGAATATAGGTCATTGTGATGCTATTCCCCATGATGCTAGGGTGTCTCAATTACTATTAGAAGACCGGAGATGGAATAATACATTAGTTCGGTATTGTTGCAATAATGAAATAACATCCTGAATTCTTCATTTGCCTATTAGTAAGGCAAATGAAGATGATACGAACTCGTATTCGTTGACTAAATCGAGTCGTTTGTTGCCCGATCGTAAAATTAAGTAATAAAATAATTTCGTTTAACTACGGTTGATTTCAAAGATAAACAAGTTTAAACAAGGATAGTAAAACGGATGATAAGTTAATGTAATATATGGCTGAATGGATAGTGAACTCGACAGCAGAAGAAAGAACCTCTACTAAAGACTAGAGACCTGAATCTTATAGGGCTGTCAAGGTGATAGATGAAAGATGGATAGAAACCGTGACCCTCTATCTAGTAAGATAGGAACCAATCGGTATAAGGAGGTAAACGCCACACTCAAAGAGTGGTAAGTTCAAAAGAAACAGATTGACGCCACTAGCAAGCTAGATAAGCCAATTTGAATCACCAAGAATAATGAGAGTTGAACAACTCACAAATATGCTAAAATTCATTCAAGGTTCAAAAGTTCTTTCAACAGGTTACAAGCAAGCTATTTATAGGCTGCTAAGGACTAGCCAAATGGACACAAAAATAATTACAACTTAAATGAAGCTAAGTTGACTTAATTCAACTGAATAATTCTTTGAATGGCTTAAATGATCAGCTTGTCAATTGGAGTTCCCGAACAGTCTTTGGAACTTTGTCAATTGGAGTTCCCGAACAGCCATTGAGGTTGACTTAATAGTTGAGCTGAAAGAATCATTTAACTTGATCAGTCAAGGTGTTTAAGAGCTAAAGATAATGCTTTCTTAGTGCACCGAATGTATGAACAACAAATGAATGCTTCTTGTGGCGCCGAACAGCCATTGGTGTGAACACTCGGATTTGAATGGATGTTTGGGTGTGAACACCAAGTATTGAATAGTTGGTTGATCAGCTTAAAACTAAGTTCAATGATTGTTCATCCTTTCATGAATGGACACCTAGGAGAGTGTATTCAACAACTTCAAAATGCATAAACAATCGAGTGCAATGTCCCTTCTTAAATGAGTCCAATGAATCTGGAAATGGTGTATGTATGTCTAGCCGACTATTTAATAACCTACAAGATAAATTTAAACTTGATTAAAAAGCAACAATAAGACAAACTAAAACATAAATTAAATGAGTAATAAGCTAAGACACAATTAAGAAATCTGACTGAGACATGTAATAATGATGTACAAACTAAGACATAATTAATAGACTTGAAACAACTAAAAACAATCAGACATGTAATAATGTTGTATGGAATTAAAACATAATTAATATGATTGAAATAACTAAAGAACATTTAAGTCTTTAATCAACCTCTAAATTAGCTAGCTAAATTTAAATTCGGTTTCAAGTAGATTGCACGGGCCATTTGATCCCAAACTCGACCAGTGAGTCCAGCTAAAGTTTCCTCTCAAACTTGTTCAACTAACACTGAAATTGCTTCTTTGAATTGCTTGGATCGAGCTCAAGTGATTGGACCAGTTGGTAGCTCGATTGGATCACAAACGGATTCGGTTGAACCCTTGGATGAGTTCATATCAGAAGAAGACCAGTTGGTTTGGGGCATGCCCCCAATAATGTTTGTACCACACAGTCAAGGAATAATTGGTTACTTCTTCAGACTTTGGGTTTGAGACCTCATAGAATCTTTTGGAAAGAACTTTGGAAAAAAAAAAACCCTTCCAAATATTATTTGGGTGGGGATTGGATCACGGTATCCTCCCTATGGCTGATAGATGTGCTCTGTTCTCCTTAGGGGCAGATTTGAGTTACCCTAGATGTAGGGCCCTTAAGGAGGATGTTATACGTGCTCTTTGAGATTGCCCAATTTTTAGGGAGGCTTTAATCTTATGTAATATTCATAATGATTTGTTTTATTTGTCTTTTTGTAATGCGATCAATTGGCTCGAGGTGGCTGTGAAGAAGATGGACAAAGGCTTTCACTAGTTTTCTTGTGCTACTATGGCAACTATGGGAAGCAAGGAACTTGTTTGTGATTCAAATGTGGGTTTCTTCTTGACAAGATGTAGTTTTAAGAGCTCGTTCGATCCAACATAAGTTTTGGGTGCATAACCTTCTTTATGTGTCGTTGTTACCTTGAAGTGAGGCTGTGGCCTAATGGTTTCTGCCTAGTGAAGATGCTGTCAAAATCAATGTTGACGTGACATGGAATGCAGAGATGAGAGTTGCTTCTTGAGGTGCCATTGTTCATAACCATGAAGGCATGGTGCTAGTCGGTTATGCTTGTTTGATCATCGAGTCTTTTGGCACCCCTTTAGTTGAGGCTATCACCCTGGCTTGTGCTGCACAGAAGGCACTTGTGAAGGGTTTTTTTAGGGTTATTTTCGAGTTTGATTTTGCTTTTATTATTAATAAGTTCAACAATCGAACTCTTAATTTATCCATTTATAATTGTATTGTTAGAGGGGCTTAAGCATTTGCAATTCTTTTGATGCTGTTAGTTTTTCCCTTTCTCAACAATTCTTATTGGTTGGCACATTGGTTAATGGATGGGAATGTTGCTTTAGATTTTGGCTTGGCTATCCAGATCTTATCCACCGATTAGTGTTGGATGATACTTTCTAATTTAATATAATTGAAACTTTTCTCTCAAAAAGAAAACTTTTATTATGATATTAAATGAATAACAAAATATTAGATGATAAATACAACTTTTGCGCTCAATTTATTTAAGTAGTTAGTGAGTGTAGAAAAGTATTTCTATAAGATTTGGCTTCCTTTACTATTTTTATATTTATTGTTTTTCTTATTTATGATTTTTGGCATTTAGAATCACATTATGTGATATCTACTTAAATTAGATTTGTCTGAAGCTAACATAATTTCATGCATAAAGTCAAACTCCTTACTAGTTAACAAACATGGATGCATTTATTGATGTATAGAGTTGAATCACAATCCAGTAAATAAATCTTACGCATTTAAATAATAATAATTTTATAGTAATAGTGATATACACTAAAATAGTAATTAGAAAATAATATAATTTAAAATCATTTAAAGGATTATTTTGATAAAAACAATAAGGTAGTATATATTTTATTTAGAAACATTATACTATGCTTTATTTTAATGTATTATATCATGATATCTTGAATTTTACTAAACGAATTAATCTCATCCACACGTCTAAATATAATATATTATGTGACCATTTAAGTTTTCTTTTTAAAACGCATGCACGTTTTTAATAATAAAATCATGTTTAATCAAAAATTATTATTATTGTGATTCCCAAAGAAGAAAACCATTTTAGTTTTATCATTATGGATTGCCACTTGATTAATGAGGTGATGTCACTACTCATAACCACACTTACATAGAAAAACTGAAAGGCTGGGAATAAGGAAGAGAAAAAACTTAAGGCACATTATCACCAAAATTGTACTTTAAAGGAAACATAAATTTAAAGCTTCTTTGATTAGTCTTTTTGTTACGATGAAAGAGTAAACACCAACTAAGCTTTTGGTTGTATTTTAGTCGCTCACTAAGGGTTTTTATTTTACTTTGTTCATCAACTATTAATTTTCTCCATTTCATTATTTAACTTTTTTAAATTAAATTTTTAATCTAGGATAGTTTAGCTACAATTTTATCTTCATCTACGACATTAAATGTATATTTATTTAAAGATTCAATTATATAGGATTGTAAACTCAATTTTTTAATTAGTTTTTAGAAATTTATATTTGTTTTAAACTTTAGCATTTTGAGGTCTATATACACTTTGACTTTGCCAAACATTGTAAAGGATAGAATTTTAAATTTAATAAACTTCGCCTTAAGTATTTCTTTTCAAGAATGAGAGATTCGCCTTTTTTTTCACATTATCCATGTTTTTAGGTAGAAGTTATCGAGGTGTGTAATAGAGAACCGTTCGATTTGTTGTTAGCTACAAGTTGATTATGTTAGAGTAACTGATAAGTCAGCTAATTTGTTAGCTGTTAGTTAGCTGTTAGTTAATCTGTTAGTTTGTTCTTTGTAGATAGCATGCTTTGCTATCATGTATAAAAGCACTAGCAGCCACTATACAGAGAGATGATTTTTTTCAATACATTCTTTTTTATTCAGAAAGCTTCTATTATTTTCTTGCTATAGTTTAACATGGTATCAAATATCCATTTCCTCCTAAAGTTATTCCTTTGAATACATGTACTTTTCATGGCTCTTCCTTCTAGTCCGTCTGATGTTCAATCTGCTACACCAGTGATGGCTTCCAATCTTATTGATGGAGTCTTTGAAAGTTGTTTCTTTTTCCACCAAGAAGATCAGTGTTCTTCTTGATAACACTAATTACTTGTTGTGGCGTCAACAGGTCCTTTTGGCGATCAAGACGTATAAGCTTCAAAACTTTCTTGACTCTCGTACTGTTCCTCCTCCTCAACTGATTCTGGATGAAAATGGGGTGCCTCAAGAGAATCTTGAGTTTGCTCGGTTTGAACAACAAGATAGCACTCTTGCATCGTGGCTCCTGTTGTCGGTGAGTCAAGCGGTTCTTTCACATCTCATTGGTTTGGATACTAGTGCTCAAATCTGGAATGCTCTTGTTAATTTGTATGGCAATAAGACTACCTCTCGGTTGATGTTTTACATAATGGCTTTGCACTCTCAGCGCAAGGGTGATCTTTCCATGAAAGATTTCTTAATGAAAATCAAGGGTTACTGTGATAATCTTGCTAGTTGTGGAGAAGTTATTAGCGAGCATGAACATGTTACCGCAATTCTTAATAGGCTATTGCCTGAGTATGAATCTGTTATTACGATTATTACTACAAGTCAAATACCCTACAATGTTCAGGGTGTCACTACCATGCTTCTTGATGTTAAAGCACGACAACAAGTTACAATAGTTGAGGCTCCTAGCTCAGCTAATATGGTCTCTCATCAACACGCAGACCTTGCTGTCAACAGCGCGCCTACACTAACCTATCGTCTCTCATCAGCTGCTCGAGTTCGTGGGCATGGTCGCTTATCCGGATCGTGTGTTCAATGTCAATTGTGTGGGAAAATAAGTCACATTGTTGATCGATGTTACTATTAGTTTGACGCTTCCTACAAGAGTGCAAGCTGCAGACCCCCTCATTCCCCACAAGCAAATGTCTGCATGTTTGGTATTGGATCTCCCATCACACCATGGGTGCCATCATCTATTCCCATAATGCCTCCTGCTGTTACAAGTTCACAACCAGGTTAGTTTTTTCCACCTACCCTAGTTCCTACCTGGACTAATCCATTTACTGTTAGTTTTCCGTAGTATGTCAATGCACCCACTTCAGCAGCCCCACACCTTCAGGCCTATCTTGCAACCCCCGAAATAGTTGGTGACAATGCTTGGTATCCTGACTCTAGAACAACACATCATCTCACCAATTTAGCTGCTTCACTAGATGAAAGTACTTCCTATAATAGTCTAGGTAAAGTGTATGTTGGTAATGATACTGCACTTCCTGTTACGCCTACTGGTCAATCGTCTTTGCTTACTCATTCAATACCATTATACATTAGATCCCTATTATTTGTACCTGGTATAACCAAAAACCTCTTATCTGTGTCCAAGTTTACAAAGGATAATCAGGTGGTATTTGAGTTTCTTCCTACTCAGTGTCAGGTTCGTGATCTGAAAACCAGGGAGATACTTCTTTGAGGATCGGTGTATAACGGGTTGTACAAAATTCGCCTAAATGGCTCTCCCAAGACTACCTTGCCTTTTGGCTCAACTCAGTATTTTACTACTAATATAACAGTTCCTTTAAGTATATGGCATTCTAGGTTAGGACATCCCTGTAATGTCACACTTAAAAAGGCTTTACACCATTGCAACATATCATTTGGTATAAATAAAGAATCCCTTAATTGTGTTACTTTCCACTTAGGTAAAGAACATAAGTTGTCGTTTCATAAGTCTTTATCTGAGTATACTACAACCCTTCAACTAGTGTTTGATGATGTTTGGGGACCAAATCCTGTCTCTTCCAATGGCTTTCGTTATTATGTTGCTTTTATAGATGCATATACATGATACACTTGGATTTATTTCTTGCAGAGAAAGTCCAATGTGCTCACTGTCTTCCCACAGTTTCATAGGCAAGCTGAAAGGGATCTTGGCTGCAAACTTAAAGCTTTACAAATAGGTGGGGAGGAGAATTTCAAGCATTGAAGTTGTACTTGTCTCATCAAAGGATCATGCATCGTTTTACATGTCTGTATACTTCTGAGCAAAATGGATTAGTTGAAGGTAAACACAGATAAATGGTTGAAGCTAGTCTTTCCATATTGGCTCATGCTTATATGCCCTTAACCTATTGGAATGATGCATTCAGCAGTGCAGTATACTTGATAAACAGGTTGCCTTCTTTTCCTTTAGGCAACATCTCACCGTATGAAAAGCTCTTTCATGTTCAACCAAGTTATTCATTTCTTCGAGTTTTTGGTTGCTTCTGTTTTCCCAATCTTAGACCCTACAACACCCACAAGTTACAGTTTCGATCAACCCCATGCACGTTTTTAGAGTACTCCCCATTACACAAAGAGTATCATTGTCGAGATAATGATGGTAGAGTATAAATTTCTCACCGTGTCACATTTCATGAAACTGTGTTTCCATTTCAAACCAATAGTTCAAAATCTGTTCCCTTCATGCCTTCTCCACAATCTAGTTCTAAGCTACTCGTGTTGTCCCCATGCCATATACCACATGCTAATCCAACATCTGTTGTTTCAATCACTCCTCGAGTCATCTCTTTGAATAATGTTCCTCTATCTAGCTCACCTATTTCAATACATTCTCTCTGTGACAACTCTACATCTAGAACGTCTAGTACTGATATGTCACACTAGCCACATACTCAACCTCCTTATCCACTTAACTCTTACGCTATGGTTACACGTAACAAAGCTGGCATTTTTAAACCCAATGCATACCTAAAAAAAGCAGCATGTTTCTCTAGTGATACTTCCCTTGACATCCTTAAAGCAATGAGTAATGAGTGTTGGAAAGCGGCGGTATATAATGAGTTACAGACCCTTCTTCACAATAACACATGGAGTATTTGTTCACTTCCTGTTAATCAAAGAGCCATCGACTGCAAGTGGTTGTTAAGGTGAAAAAGAAGGTTGATGGGACTGTAGAAAGGTATAAATCATGACTGGTGGCTAAAGGGTTTTCTCAGCATGCTGAACTTGATTTTCGAGACACCTTCAGCCCAGTAGTTAGAGCAACAACCATTCGGGCTGTACTTGCTATTGCAGTCATGAAGGGGTGGTTATTAATGCAAATTGAAGTCAATAATGTATTTCTCAATGGGAATTTGACTGAGGAGATATACATGGATCAACCGCTCGGATTTGAAGTGTCAGGTAATAATGGACATAAGCTTGTTTGCAGATTGAACAAAACTTTGTATGGTTTATGCCAAGCTTCTCGTGCATGGTTCCACACTCTCAAACAGTATCTAGTTGATCAACTTGGATTTCATGCTTCGAAAGTTGATCCTTCATTGTTCATTCAAGCATCTTCGGGGAATTTCTTGTTGCTTATGGCTTATGTAGATGACATAGTTATAACAGGCAGTTCAAATGATGATATAAACAACGTGGTGCATCAGCTTCACAATAAGTTTGCTCTTAAAAACATAGGAAGACTTAATTTTTTCTTAGGTGTTGAAGTTCAACACACACTTCGAGGATTGTTACTTAATCAGAAAAAGTACATCTCTGAGATACTTCACAAAACAGGAATGGTAGGAGCAGCAACCACACCTACACCCATGGTGAGCACTCCCAAATTGGTTGCTTCAGATGGTAGTCCACCATTTACTGATGGTCATTTGTATCGAAGTATAGTTGAAATGCTTCAGTATATGTGCATTACACGCCCTGATTCATCGTTTTGTGTTAACAAACTCAGTCAATACATGAAATCTCCAAGTGACACTCATTGGAAAGCAGTTAAACGAGTGTTGAGATATCTCATTGGAAGATCATGGCATGTTCTTTTCAAAAGGTCAGTTTGAGTTAGTTTACTACTCTAATGCTGACTGGGCCTCATCTGTTGAAGATCGACGTTCCACCACAAGATATGTTGTTTATCTAGGACCTAACCCTGTTGCATGGTGTTCCAAGAGGCAAGCAGTAGTGTCCAGGCCCTCATCCGAAGCAAAATATCGCAGCTTGGCCAATTGTGTAGATCAGTTGTTGTGGGTTAAACAATTGCTAGATGAAATTGGTATGCCAATCTGTCAGTGACCAATGGTCTGGTGCAATAGCACTTCCACAATCTCAATGGCTACAAACCCTACACATCATGCCAGGGTAAAACATGTAGAGATCGATCATCATTTTGTTCGTGAAAAAAGTACTTGATGGTATACTGCAGGTTAATTTTGTTCCATCAACAAAACGAGTCGCTAATGTTCTCACAAAGCCCATCACACCCAAACAGTTTGCCTCATTTCGACATGCTCTTCGAGTTTTTTCAAGTGATGCTGACCTTAATGTTCAAGTTTCAAGAAACAGGGAGAATGTTAGAGTAACTGATAAGTCAGTTAATCTGTTAGCTGTTAGTTAGATGTTAGTTAATATGTTAATTTGTTCTTTGTAGATAGCATGTTTTGCTATCATGTATAAAAGCATTAGTAGCCACTGTACAGAGAGATGATTTTTTCAATACATTCTTCTTGATTCAGAAAGTCTCTGTTATTTTCTTTCTATAGTTTAACAGATTAGAGATGACATATGATAAATTATTTTCTTGACTTTTATATATATAAAAAAAAAACATGTTCTCTTGTTGATTTGTTGATCTCAAAGATTTAGAAATATTTTCGAAGTTTGAGTTCCACATATGCATCCATACAAAGAATATCAAGTAATCAAGAAAAAATGTTTATTTATTTAGTGAGTTCCAAAATTACATGACAAAATCACTAAAAGCACAAATCCTGATATATTAACCATGCTTTAAATACGGTTGCTAAGCTAACATGGCCAAATTGCTGGAAATTGTAGATTGTGAATTCATAAATTCATCACTATTCATGAGCACTTATTAGAAAGTGATGATTTATTCAAATGATACATTTGTTTTTCATGAGACATGTTTTTTCAAGAAGTAGGTCTAATAGAAATCAAATGTAAAGGGTTATGGCTCTTCAATAGTGTCTATTGAGAGTATTATTACAATCAATCCAATTTCAAATATTAGAGTAAGAGTTAATGAATTTCTCGATTTTACTAATAAAAGGAAATTCAAAAACTTCGTTGTATTCCGGGAGGACCTTTGTCTTAACCCTCTAATAACTTTGGGATAGGGGCAAATAGTTCTATTTGGAAAGCGTCACCTGGTCCTCAAAGTCTACTGTTTAATTTTATATAGTCTCCGAATCTATCGTCTCCACTTAATTTATCCAACACAAACAAACTCACATTACAAATCTAATCATTGAGTTCTGTTATTAGCCTTCATTCTAACAATAAATTGCTTGATGATTGCAAGAATTTGTTGAAAGAGATGCAGAATAAACAGTTACTTCATGTGTACCATCAAAGGGGACCATAGTGAATGAAAGGAGCTACGACTCCACTTTTGCTCTTACTGAACTTGATTGTTACCGTCTCCTGAATATTCAGGCTTATTATCTTATACAGGCATTTATAGCATCAATTTATGGTGAATAAATGTGTTAGTAAAACCATAATGAAATTTATTTGAATTTTAGCCTATAGATGATGAAATGACATTTATGGTAAAATAATTTGTCCATCAGGGTTCTTTTTCCTCTATAATTTTTTTTTATTTATTTATGAAAACGCGCTTAGGGCAATGAGAAAGACTTAACAATGCAATACAATTTTACCCTTTTTTTCCCCCAACTTTTGACTTTTCAATTTTGTTTAAATAAAGAGTAAACTACAAAATCAGTCTCCTAACTATGCCTTCAATTCTATTTTGGTCACTAAAGTATTAACTTTTTATTCAATCATTGAACTTTTCAAATAAAATATTTTAATCACTCTCTCATTAGTTGTTGTTAGATGAGTAACGGAAAGCTAATGTAGTTTTTTATTGATATAATAATAAATTTAACCCTTAATGTTAAAAAATTCCATTTTAATTGTAACTCTAAAAAATCAATAAACTTAACCTTCAACATTTATAAAATTTATCAATTTAGTTATAATTCTAAAAGTTCCAAAAAAGGAAAAATATTAAAAAGTTCATTTTTGGATAAAATTATAAAACTAATTAAAACCTAAGTATAAATAAATTAGAAATACAAAATAAAACAAAAGAGAAATATAGCAAATTATTCAAAAAGAAATCAACACAAAATGAATTGATGGATATCAGAGAGAGATGAAGTTGGACAATCCCATGAGACATGGAATCCACAAAATTATATTCCGTAGTTTAGTTCAGCTTGTATTTTCAATTTATGGACAAGATTTTCTGAGACTTTGGTCGTTTGATCGACGTGCTTGGACTACCTAAGATTGGAAGTTATTGATAACAAGTCCAAGTAGGAAAAAGCAAGGGGAAAAAAACTTTTCTAAGTTTTTCATTTCGTAAAAGATTTCACTTTGTGTTGTTTTTTTTACCCAAACATTAGGTCTTTGTATATTTTTAAAATAAGAAAAAATCAAAAAATTTGTTTTGAAATGGTTAAAAGTGCTATTTTTAGATTAATTTAATTAAATAATATGATATTAATCTAAAACATCACACTTAGATAGTTGGATTTAAGCCTACTACTTTTTTACCATATTCATGAAGGTGATAGTTTAAAATGAGCTCGATACAAATGATGTTTAATACTCTTCTTGTTCAAGTGGATTATGGAGTTACGTTAAAGAATATAAGAGATGAAATTTTAAAATATTTTTCTTTTTTAAAAATAATTAAAATTAGGACTAAATTGAGAAATTGAAAATATTTAGGGTTAAATTTATTGAATTTTAGATTTATGAGTAAATTAATAAAATGTGTAAATATTAAAAGATTAAATTTATTATTATACCAATAAAAATATCCAAACCAACATTACTTTATTCATCTAACTGCAATTAATGGTTGAATGACTAAATCGAAAAATTGAGGGAGTAAATAGTCGAATTTGGGCGAGTATGGCTGTAGTTTTCCCTTAAAAAAAAAGGTCGTTAGCTACAGTGTGAAGGCCGGGACGAAAGTGCAAGTCACACGGTTATAATGATTCGTCTCTTTTTCAAAATTTTGGATTTTTCATTTTGGCTAGTTTTAGGAATAAATAATGATTCAAAGAATTATGATTTTTCAAGTCGTGAAACTTAACTGCTGTCTTAAAAGAGATGGCGATTAGAAAGAACTCAACACACACTACTAATATTATTTTAACTTTGGTAAGAGAAAGAAAATCACCAAAGCCAAAAAAGCAAAAAGCAGACCAACGGACTAACCAAAGCAATTGACTTCAAAGAGAGAGAATTAAAGCAGACACAGACAGAACAGATACAGAAACAAATAAACCACCACCTATCAACCCCCCCTTTAGAAATTAGGATCTTCTCCTCCTTTGTGTTTACGCCATTCCCAACACTTGTTCTTGCTTTCATTTATTATTATTTTATTATTTTGGCTGTAATTGTTGTGAGAGAAAGAAAGAAAGAAAGAAGGGGCAAGAGGGGGTTTGTTCAAGTGAGGAAATCTGTGGTATTCTGGGGTTTTGACCAATTATTTCGTGGTGACCCTGGTGAGTATATCTCTTCTTT
Source organism: Gossypium raimondii (assembly GCF_025698545.1). Classification (NCBI taxonomy): domain Eukaryota; kingdom Viridiplantae; phylum Streptophyta; class Magnoliopsida; order Malvales; family Malvaceae; genus Gossypium; species Gossypium raimondii. The sequence goes on along the minus strand of NC_068566.1, from coordinate 30,127,630 downwards.
TTTCTGGGTTTCTATTTCTTTTGTTTTATGGATTTGGGTCTTCCTTTTTTTTTCTTTTAGTTTTCTTTAAAGCCCTCTCATCTTTGTCTTTTGGTGTTTGAGAATTTCCTGCAAATACATGTCCTTTTTATGTTCCTTCTTACACGTTTGTCGGTGGTTTTATCATTTATGTTGTTCTTGAAATAATATAAGGGAAAATATGAAATTAAAAAAACAAAAGAATTCTTAGATTGAGGGCGAAAACTTAGTAGTGACTTGATGTTTCAGGATTTTCATGGATTGAGAGGAGAGGAAACAAGGGTATATAATGGGGAGTTATTTAGAAGAAGAAGATGATAAATTCTTTGATAGCAGGGAGGAGATTTCTTCTGCATCTGAGGAATGTGGTCCTAGTCCTGATTTAGCCTTAGTTAATGATTTTTTGGATAGTTTTGATCATTTCGAGTTCTGGTCTGCGTTCCCACAAAGTGTTGATAAGCGTCGGCATTACTTTAGAAGATGGATGGATCTAAATTTCGATGGGAATTCGATTACCGGGGAGGTTCCTGGTAGTTCCGACAGGGATGAACTTGAATTGGGAATTTCTAGAATCTCACTAGATAGTGGAGCTGTGCTGAGGACTTCAGGTCTTGAACATGGGGTTTCATCCAACCAGTCCTTGGTGTCTTCTCGGATCGATGATGCTCAACAGCCTGAGGATCGTTTTGCATGTCAAGCCGATAATTTGGATGGTCAAGTGGAATCAGTAACAGTTGAACAGTATCAGAATGGAATAAAAAGTTGTTTACCAAGTTCAAGTTCAAGTAGATCTGTTTGTTCCCAAGTGTCTGAGCGAACTACTATGTTGTCTCCTTTGGTTGAGCGGCACTTGGATGGGGAGGTCAACGGAAGACCTGCAATAGATGTGAAAAGGAAAGTGAAAAGGAGTTGGTTAAGAAAATTAGGTGCCATGGCTCATATTGTTGATAGACATGTTGATGTTTCATCGAAGCCCGATAATCATGATTCGGTGCCCGGGGAAAGGATGAAAAGGGTAAGACCTCATCCATCTAGCAAGCATTCCAAGGAGTTGTCTTCCCTTTATTGTGGGCAAGAATTTGTAGCACATGAAGGGTCCATCTTGACGATGAAGTTCAGTCTGGATGGCGAATTCCTAGCAACTGCAGGTGAAGATTGTATTGTGCGTGTATGGAAGATTGTTGAGGATGACAGTTTAGACAAATTTGATATCCAAGACCTTGATCCGTCATGTCTCTACTTCAGAATGAATCATCTCTCACAGCTGATTCCTCTTAATGTCGATAAAGAAAATATAGATAAAATTAAGAGGTTAAGGAGATCATCCTATTCAACTTGCGTGATTTTCCCACCCAAGGTCTTCCGAGTTTTGGAGAAGCCTGTTCATGAATTCCAGGGGCACAGCGCAGAAATTTTGGCTCTTTCGTGGTCTAAGAAAGGGGTAAAGTTCCTAGGCTTCATCTTCCTTGTTAAGTTGCTTTCAATCTCTATTGACAAATAAAAATATAATATATATCCTTTATTGTAGTTTCTACTGTCATCTTCTGTCGACATGACCGTTCGTCTGTGGCAAGTGGGATACTATGGATGCTTGAGGGTTTTTTCTCATAACAATTATGGTAGGCCTTCCATAACCCTAATCCAAGCTGTACAGAAATAGTAGTTAATTACATTTTTTTGTTTTGTTAGCTGGTCATCATCTTTCATTACATGACATTAACATGTGTATTATTCTGTAGTAACTTCTGTTGCCTTCAACCCTGTGGATGACAATTATTTCATCAGTGGTTCAATTGATGGAAAAGTTCGCATTTGGGAAGTGCTTCGTTGTCGAGTCATTGATTATACAGATGTAAGGGATATAGTCACTGCTGTTTGTTATCGGCCTGATGGAAAGGTTTGTCAAATCTTTTGCTTTTATTAGCTTGTTGAAAATTTTGGTTTCTTCCTGAAATTTAATAGATTTAAAAAATAATAATGTTTGATTATTGTAGGGAGGAATTGTTGGTTCAATGACTGGCAGCTGCCGCTTCTATGATGTAATAGGTATGTTCATGTACAAAAGCCTGGATTTTATAGTACATTAATGGGGCTATTGAACATATGGGATAATATTAAGTTCATCCAACATTGAATATTAAGGTGGTTGGTTTTGCAATAAACATACAGTGTTCTGCACCAATGGTCCTTTTGTTGCTAGTAGTTTCTGCTTAAACCTCGGTGAATAATTTTAACTGTTCCTATAGGTACTCGACTTCAACTTGATGAACCGATATATTTACAAGGCAAAAAAAAGTTACCTGGAAAAAGGATAACTGGCTTCGAGGTGGTTAAATTTAATCCTTACATTTCTTTTTCATTATATTTTTTTCTCCCAGGTGAAGGCTTACATATTGCTGTTTCACTTTGTAGTTCTCTCCTACTGATCCAAGTAAAGTGATCATTACTTCAGCTGATTCACTTGTCCGTGTCTTGTCCGGGAGAGATGTCATATGCAAAGTGAAGGGTGAGTATTTCACACTTCTGTTTATATAATCTGTTGTTCGTGATCACGAGGTGGTAGTTGATTTAGCTTCTTTTCATCTTCCAGCATCCGGCTTTCGAGTTGTAACGAGTCAGATATCTGCAACTTTTAGCCAAGATGGGAAACAGATCATCTCAGCCAGCGAGGATTCCAATATCTACATCTGGAATTACGCTAACCAGGAGAAGAACAGTTCCAAGCTGAAAAGCATTTCGTCTTGCGAGAGTTTCCTCTCCCACAATGCATCGGTTGCTATACCTTGGCGTGGAATTGAGACCATTCCAGCAACACTTACATCCCTAGAACTGGATGGTGGGGATGTGAGGAGAAACAGCCACCCAAGCGGGCAGAAACATCAAAGTCCAAAGGTGGAGCCGGAACAACCTATGCCTAATTCTTCATCAGATTGTTTCTCTTTAACGCGTGTTCTATTGGAGTCATTAACAAAGGGGTCTCCAACTTGGCCTGAAGAGACACTCCCCAACGCGAGTCCGGTGACAGTTGCATCTGACATGTGCAAGTTCGAGTTAAAGGTTTTGAAAAGTGCCTATCAAAGCATGTTGAGTTCCCACAAGTGGGGACTTGTCATAGTTACTGCAGACTGGGATGGACGGATTCGAACCTACCTCAATTATGGTCTACCTATTCGATTATAAGACCCCTCCAAAGATTCAGCAAGCTTTAACCAGGGACTGAATTCATGGCTGTTGCTGCAACAGGTTAAGGTTCGTGTGGTCCCCCTCCCTGCATGTGGGTCTGGACCCATCTTAGATTTGGAAGTGTATTAGAGTGCTATCAGTTCAAAGGGTTCGTTAATTTAGGGTCAAATCCAGTCAGGTCCCAACAAGTGGCTGGGGTTTAATATTTTGTTGGATCACAGCTTATAGATATCAAATTTATATATATATTATTTTACTGATTCTTTGATTTGTTTGAGGGACTACGAGCTCTAAATTATGTGCTAACGGGCCCTTTCTTTTTGTAAGTAATTATTTTTAGCAGTATAAATGAACTTGTAACAACATATTTGCATATCAACATTTTCGATAATTAATTTTCAAAAGAAAATATTTTCGATTTTCGATAATTTTATATAAAATGCAACTAGTTTTCTTTGTCGTGCGATGCACCAGTTATTGTAATTTTTTGTTTAATCAACATATATTACAAGCGATAAAATATAATTTAATTGAAAAATAAAAGATAATTAAAATACTTATTTCATTATAATGTTATAATTTTAAATATTTCATTAGTTTTAAAACATATAATGTAAAAAGTATTAACTTCCATGAATGTTAAATTATATATACATCAAATCATAAAACAAAATATACATAATATTAACCATAATTTATACATAATGTTAAATATTAATATTTAATTTGAAATATCTTTTAAACATAATAATAATTAAAATAAAAAATTATTTAAGTTTTTTTTTTGCTTTTACGTAACCCTAGCACTCGCTATATTTCCTACTCTTCCATTCTGTAGAAGTTGCCGGAGTCGCCTTTGATCAACTCTTTTTTACACAAAAACCAACTAAAATTCTTTGAAAGCACCAAAAAAAGTTTCAACCCTGATAACATTGATCTGTCAAGTCCATCATTCCATCAAAATGGCCACTAAAGTTTGCATGATTTGTCAAAATGGTCCTAATTATATTTTTGAGCTTTTTTTGGCCATTAACATTTGTTCCTATTTTCAATATGTTTTTTTCTATTAGATTTAATAAATAAATTCAAAGTTTCAATATTTGTTTTCTTTCAAAAGGTTTTAATCTTTCATACGTTTGTTTATTGAAAAGTTTTTCTACTTAGTTAATTTTTTTAGATAATCACGCTTATTTTTAAAATTAAGAGTTGTTTTTAATTTAATGTATTATTTATTTTTTTATTTTTCACATGTAATTGTCTTATTGGGTTATCTAAGTAATAAATTATATATCAATAAAAATATTCCACATTTGAAATTCCACATCATCCCGTTAACTTTTTAATGTTATTTTCATTAAATCATTAGAAAAAGTAGATTGAAAAAAGAACAAAGGTTGATAGCCAAAACGACTAAAAAATACAATTAGGGTCATTTTGACAAAACATACAAACGTTAGTGGCCAAATGTGTTGTTAAGCCTTTTTTATAGCTTCCAACATCAATAATTAATCCACTAAAGAATTGACAAACTAAAATTAGGGCTAAAAATATCATATTTTAGTAAATTAAGTACATTGCTTGACTAAATAGTAATATAAGTGACAAAATTACCTAAAATGTAAATGCAAATATAATCATTTGATTTCAAAACTAACCATGATGGGTGTAACTCCATGAATTATCATATATGAAAAGTAGTAGTATTTATTTAAAAATTAAAATTAAAGCAATTAAAAATGTTAGATACTAATGGGTCAACTAATCATAATATTAAAAAGGTTAAAGTGTCAAGTAATTAATGGTGCCACTTGTTAGCGTCAGAATTATCCAAGAACTTAAACTTTTCAAATTTGCAAGTATACCTTTATATATATATATATATAAATCACTTTGAAAGTTTTCAATTTTTTTTTTGAAACAAAGCCAATATGTATTGAAAAAAAAGAAAATTAAAACACACAAGGTAAATGGAAAGAAACAGTTGTCCTAATAGTTGTTACAAGCCTGCTGGTAACTTAGACGGTGCCTCGAGCTTTCCTAAAACATTAACTAAAGAAATGAAAGAGCCTTAATTCCTAAAAATTAAAGAAAACCTAACAACTAAACCACAAAACCTTTCCTGGTCCTAAACACATTTCATTTTCTCTACATTTGTAAACACACTGGAGTCTATTGGTGTTTTGCCATCGTTGTGTTTTCCTTTGAAGCACCATACTAGACCACTCCAAAATTGAGTTCGTCGGAGAAATAAGCTGTCCTCGAACTCAGAAAGACGAAAATAAACCTTTATTGTTCCAAGAGCCTTCTTTGATTTTTGATGACATTAGGTTTTACTTTCGAAGGTACCTCTTCCATCCAGTAGATCAAGCCAGAGAGACTGTGCCCTCATGTTGCGAGAGTGTGCGCTGCTTCATTTTCCTTCCAAGGGCTATATTGAAAATATAAGTTAAGAAATCTGGGTCTTCTCTTTTTTATTTCATCAATTATGTTACCAATCACCGATGTATCCTTTGAAACAGACTTGATTTTTTAAAAAATAGTTAAGGCATCACCTTCCACAACAAGGTCTCGAAATCCCAATTCTTCCCCAAATATGATAGCCTGAAGACATGCATTTGCTTCAATGGTGGTCGGGTCCCCAGTTCTTCCTAAAGGGTAGGTGCACGATCCCATCACAAGACCTTCATAATTTCTTACTATGATTCCTGTTGTTGCTTTCAATTCTTGTTGAAAAAATATTGCATTGAAATTAACCTTCATTTGTTCTGCCTTGGGGGGTCTCCAAAAGTTCTCATTTGGCTTCATATTAATCTCTATTGTGGTTTGTATCTGATTTAATTCCAACACATAAGCTTTTATAAATCCCACAACCTCCTGTATGCTCCCCTTTTTCCCTTCATGGTAGAATTTATTTCGATTATACCACACTGCCTAAAATGAGATTGCCATGACTACACATTGTTGAATGTTACTATTGCTAAAAAGAAGAACTAACCATTGTTTCCATGTTTGTTTTGTGTTTATTTGTGAGGAATATACACTAACCCCCTAAAGGACCTTTCGTGTGAACTCGCAGTCTCGAAATAGATGCTCCATAGTTTCTTCTTCCTCTGAACAAATTGGGCACACAACATCATTCCCGAGTCTTCGAATCTTTAGATTACTAAGCGTCGAGAGATAATTGTTTGATATTCTCCATAATTTTATCTTTATCTTGCTGGAGATCAAGAGATTCCAAAGTTTTGTAAAATAGGCATTTATATTTGTTTGGTTTGTATTAAAATTATCCAATAGTTGTAGCTCCTCAGTAATTAGCCATTTATATCTGCTCTAGATTGTGTACTCGCCCGAATTATCTCCTCGCCATGTCAGTACGTCTTGTTGTGTCCTACTTGCCAATAAAATAGTGAGGACTGCCTCAACTTGTTCCCTTTCTAGTAAGTGCCAAACTGCATCATAGTTCCGTGTAAAATAGTCTTTATAAATTAGATTTGCTACTTTGGTATAGTTGATGTTTATATTCTGACTAGTCACTCTTCCATTGCCAGGGATAGGCAGTCAAGCATCATTCCAAATGTTTGTTGCCTCGTTGTTTCTTATCCTCTAGCTCGTTCCCTTTTCCAATGAACTACGCGCATTCCAAATGCTGTGCCAGGTAAAAGAGTGGTAAGCTCTTAAACCTGTATTTAAAAAATTATCTTCAGGATATTATTTAAATTTCATTACGCGCGCAAACAAACAATTAGGTTGGGTGAATAGTCTCTAACCCTGTTTAACCAATAGGGAAGTATTAAAAATACAAAATCCCTAAATCCCAAACCCCCAAACGCCTTTGGACTACACATAGTAAACCAACTACTCCAGTGAATACCCTTATTGGTTTTTAAATTTCGCCACCAAAATTTACACATTAGACTTCCTAACTCTCTATAAAGTGACATGGGTAACTTAAAACACTGCATAGCATAAATGGGAAGCGCTTGTAAAACTGTTTTAATAAAAATTTCTTTACCACCAATAGATAAATTCTGGGTGCTCCAACTCTTCTTTTTTGAATAAATCTTTCTTTTAACTCAACGAACATGCCCTTTTTTCTTCTCCCTACCATCGTTGGTAAATCTAAATATTTTTCTAGGTTATTTGAAATTCGAACCCACAACACCCCTCCTAGTTGCTCTTTGAGATCATTCTGCACATTTCTGCTAGAATAAATTAGAGATTTTTTAGAATTCACCTGCTGATTAGAAATACTTTCGTACTCATTAACCACTGATTTCATCATCGTTTCTCCTTCCAACATTGTATCCCCAAATAATATGCTATCGTCAGCAAAGAAAAGGTAGGTAATTGATAAGTCTCCTCTACCCACTCTATCCCCTCTAATTTTTTCCTTCTCTTTTAGCCTTATTTAGTATTTAGAGAAACCCTCTGCGCAAATGATAAATAAATATAGACTTAGAAGGTCTCCTTACCTTATTCCTCTCGTTGGTTTAAATTCTCCCCCTTGTATCCCATTCAGCACCATTGAATAAGAAACAATCATTACATACCTCATCACAACTTCTATCCATTTGTTGCAAAATCCTAACATCTACATCATATCTTCTAAATAATTCCACTCCACTCTGTTATAGGCTTTACTGATGTTTAATTTTAGTGCAAAGGGACCTGAACCACCTCTCTTCTTTTTTTTTTTGAAAGAAAGTAAAATTTCATAAGCAATCAGAATGTTATCTGTAACTTATCTTCCCGGGATAAAACCACATTGCGTTTCTTCGATGCATAAATGTAGCACCTTCTGAAACCTGTTAACCACAACTTTCGATATTATATTGTAAACGATATTGCAAAGGCTTATGAGTCTGAACTGTCCTAAATTTATTAGAGCTTGTACTTTAGGTACAATCACAATGTTGGTTTTGTTAATTTCTTCAAAATCCTTGCCATTTTTCAACCCCTGAAGACAATAAGTAACTACATTCTTTCTAAACATATGCCAAAACTTTTGAAAGAAAAAAGTGGGGTATTTGTCATTTCCGGAAGCTTTGAGAGGTGTCATACCTTTCAATGCCTCTACCACTTCTTCTTCCCTAAAATCCTTACAAAGTTCCTCATTTAAAGGTCTTGTGATGCAAGGATGGACTTTTCTTCTAAGCTCTTCACAATTCTACAATGGACTAGAAGAAAAAAAGGTTTTTAAAGAAAGAAGTTGCAAGATCCATGATAGCATTGTCCCCTTCCACCTATCCGTCCTTTCTATCCTCTAACTTTTTTATTGTATTTATTCTTTTGTGACATGTTGCAAAATTGTAAAAAAAAACTTGTATTGCGATCCTCCATATGTAACCAATTTTTTCTAGCACGTTGTTCCCAAAATACTTCTTCTTTGTTAACTTCCATATTTAAAGCAAGTTTAACTTCTGTTATTTTTGCCAAATTGTCTTCATCTGGATCTTCTTCATTTAAGCTATTTAGATGCAGCTTTAACTCCTCTCTAGTCTTCACATGAGTTTTATAATTATCCTCTGCCTAAATTTTCAACTTCGACTTCAGTTCTTCTAATCTCTTTGGCAGATCTTTCCCCCCCAAATTCCACCATTGGCATATCTACTCATCAAAATCTTTTTCCAAAACCCAATCAACATTAAATCAGAACGGGATATCACCATACACAAATCTTCCCCTACCATGCGTCATTGTACTTAGAACCATAGGATAATGATCGAAGATACTATGGTTTTGATGTTGTACTAAGTAATTTGGGAATCTATCCCACCATAGTGGATTTGCCACCCCTCTATCAAGTCACTCAGGAATATTGTTGCTTGGAAGCCTACCTCTCTCCCAAGTAAACTAATAACATGAAAAGCCCAAATCACTCAACTAAAACTCCTCTAAAGCCTCCCTAAACACTAGCATTTGTCTTTCCTGTCTTAATCTACCCCCTTTTTTCTAACGAATATAGTACTTCATTAAAATCCCATATTACAAGCCACGAAAACTGATTGCTCCCCTTTAAATGGGTAAACAGGTTCCACGATTCCCTCATTTGATGCTCTATTGACGAACCATAAAAACCTGTAAAGCATCAGTACTCTTCCCCAGTCTCCTCCATAACTTCTGTGTCAATGTGGGAATTAAAATAACTCCTCAGCTTAATCGTTATTCCTTCCTTCCATCCAAGAGAAAGTCCACATTTCAATCCTTCAACACTAACATCAATTCCGTTTGTAAATCCACATGTCTCCTTATTGCTTCCATTCTTCTTGAGTTAACTTTTGTCTCTATTAGAAACAAAAGTTGAGGCTGAAACCGTCTCAAGCTATTCTTGACATGTCTCACTATTCACAGTTGCCCTAAGCCGCGAACATTAACTTAAGATTTTCATTGCGACCGGTCGGGCTATTTACTAGCGACCGCCGATAATTCATTATCCAATGTAGAAATTGAATGAGTGTTATGATGACTTCCTTCTATCTGTTGAACCCATTGTCTTTTCTTCCCTTCCACAAGTCTAATTGGCTTTTCTTCGAAAACCTTATTAGACTCCGTTATCATATTATGTATTGTCTCATCCTTACATATTTAACTGCCGATCTCATTAACCTGATTAAATTTATGAAATCTTCTACTTCACTCCCTTACCACACCTTTCCCTTTTGTGTTGTTTACATCTTCTATAACAGCCCATTCTTCAGTGGTAACGGAACAATAGTTTCAAGATCAGAAATTCTGACATGTCGGCCTGTAAATATAATTCGTATAATATTTACGAGGTCATTAGAGTTTTATTGAGATCTAGTTAAGAAATTTTAACGTTTAGACAACTAATTAAAGAAAAAGATCTAAATTCTAAAAAGTGCAAAAGTTAATAGTTATTGATGTTTTAGTATCGATTTGATATTTTATTAAAATAGAGGGGTTTAATATGGTAATTAAACCATCCCAATGGTTAGTGAGCGGTAATTGAGATTAAAAAAATTGATTAAAACATGTTATAATGGCAATTTTGTAAATAAAATGAAATTAAGTAAAAGAAAAGTTAAAAAAAAATTTATCATCTTCTTCATTTGGAATTGTTTTGGCCAAAACACCATGAGAGGGGAGAGCTTGGAGGTTCAGCTGGTGTATGTCCTTGCGTGAGAGAGTTTTGAGTCCCATTTTTAATGAATTTTATGTTTTTGGGATTATTTCAATTAGGTCCAGCTAACCCGTACCTTTATTTTTGAAACTGTTAAAAATTTTGAATGTTGTCATTGATGAATATTGATTGTTATTGATGTTAGTGATGATTTTGAAGTCTTGGTTGTGATTTTGGATTGTTTTATAAAGTGATTTTTGTTAGTTTTTAGTTAAAGGATTCAATTATTAAAATGTTAAAATCTCATGGTGTAATTGTGAAATAGTGGTATTTTAAGGACTGTTTTGAAGTCTTAAATATTCAACTTGATGTAGTGATTTTCAAAAGTGGCTAATTTGATGATTTTTGAGTTAAAGGACTAAATCGCATAAAGTGTAAAAATTAGGGGTAATTATGTAATTTTTGTAAATAGAAGGCTAGAAATGTTATAATTAATTAATATATGAAATTTAAGCTAATAAATGAAATAAATTATATTTTACATTAAGATTTTGTTGATATACGGGGAAAAAGTAAAGTAGAAGAATAGTCCCTAAACGTCTCCAACTACTGCAATTTAGCCCAGGTAAGTTCGTTCGGTTTAAAATTTTATATATATATTGCCTAATGAATTATAATTGTATTAGTGGTTGTTAAACTACTATAATGGTGATATGAAATTGTTTGGAAAATATGATTTAAAATATTATTCTTGAGCTGGATGAACGTTGGATAGAGTATAGTTGGAAATGTAAATGGATTATATTGCGTGTTATATGGAATTGGTGGAGAGGAGATGTTACATGATTTACAGTTATTTCTTCAGTATACCGAGGTTCAACATTCGTTGCAAACCATCGTGTTATACTATCCTGATACTAGCGTTTAATAGGAGCGGATGTATAGCCTACAGGCTGTGCACTTGGTATTGAGGCATATTTTCTGTTGGACTAGCTCTTACTAGCATTTGGCGTGTTTCAGTTGGTTTACCTATGTACTCATACTTATATAACATTTATCGGGCAGTAATTCTCGTATTAAAGTATTGTGTTGAATTTTTTGATGGTCTTGTATTATTCATGAATTCCTGGAGGTAACTTGTTTTGAATATGATAGACCTCTTATGAAATTATTAAACGAAGCTTGTACTTGAAGTGTATAAACTCACTAGTTATAAATTGTGTCTGACAGGAAATATTAACCATTAAGTTTTAATAGTTTAAATTTTCATGTTTAGTTCGGTAAGATTTACCATTTTTATCCTTCAAACTTACTAAGATTTATAAGCTTACTTGTTTTACTAGATGTTTTCTTATAGATATCATTTTGTGGAACGAGTGATCTGATCAACCTTTGAGTCACGCTATCCAGTTGATTTTGGTAGTTTTTGGATGTTTATTTTGGCTTATATGACATGTAATAGGGTGAGATGCAAATGTTTTAAGATTTGGTATGTATATATGATGTGGCCTATCATAAGTGTGGTTACTTGTAAGATTAATATGTGAATGACATGGTAATGTTACGTGTTCAATTGTATTGTGGTTAATTCATAATCTTTTTGTATTGTTAATGTTTGGAGAAAACTTTGGTATGTTTAAAATGGGTAGAAATGTGTACAATTGTGTTAGGTGTGAGCTAATGTTATATATTTGTGGCATGAAAGTATACATTTTATCTTAAATTGTTTTATTTTGATTTGAGGTGCCTTTGAATAGCATATTGGTTAGAAGGTTTAGGTTGTATGAATTGATATGTTTTTGAATGTTTAAAGTTTTCTTAAGTCAATTGAATGCAATATAAATTGGGGTAACTTGTTGGGAAAGTTTAGGTTTTGAAATGGCTTGTTTTGAGGGTTCATAAAGCTCGTTTTAAGCATTGTAAATGTATGTTATGATTGAATTTCATTTATTTATTTTATTTTAGTTAAATGTTTATTAAAGATTTTCATTTGTATCCATCTCATAAATCACTAGGTCTCACTATTTTTTTTCAAAAACTTTGGTCACATATCTGACTTAAGTGTCAAAGTGTGCCTTGAAGGTAAAATCTCTAACAATCACTAAATATGGTTATTTTCTAGTAGGCCTAAAAGAAGGAACTTGAGGAGCCCAATGAGTTCATAAGACTTTGTAGTAGCACACAAACCACAATGCAAGCTCTCTTAAGAGGAGTTTGAGGAGTCTAGGATTCCTCTAAGCTATTTAGAAACTATAGGAGTTGGCATTTCTATGCCTTCAAATTCTCCTAATGCATAACTTTAGGTTAGACCTCACCTAGTTACTTTTTCCACCCGTAGTGTCCCTCCACCTTGAAATTACGAACTAAGAAAGGCCAAGCTCTCCCTCCTCGAGAAGTCAAAGAGCCCAAGAAGTTCGCAAACCCTTTCAGGGTCGTCTGTTAGCTCTCCTTAACACCCAAGCTACAACCCTTATGCCATTTTCGTTTCTTCTTCAACTTACTTTGGAGTACATCTCTCTCAATAAGTTAGAAGAGTCTGCAAGATGTCTTCAAGGCCTCCTTGTTGCATCCCACATTAAGGTTGTTAACTCAAAATGATCAACTCGAGATCGTTGATAGGGAGGTTGAATTGTCCTTTGAGAAATTGTGGTGGAAATAAAGAAAAATATGCAGCAAAGAACACAATGATTTATAGTGGTTCGACCCCAATTGCCTACTCCACTACCTTAGCTTTCCATAACTAAGGATTTTCTCCAAATTCAATAATTTGGCAACCTTTAAAGACAAGGATTAACCTTACAATCTCTCTTAAGACTTATACCCTAAAATCTTAAGATACAACTCCCTTAAAGTTTCTACCCAAACCTTAAAAATAAACCCTTTCTCAAAGAGAAACAAACAAAGAAATAATCCTTACAAGATCAAGATGTTTTCCAATTAAGCACTAAGGCAAAGAAGAACACTTGAGCTAAATTAATACAATGAAAGCTCACAAGTGTTTACAAGAAAAAGTATAAAAGAATTAAGCTCTAGGTTGTTTTGGTTGATCTTTAAGCTTTGTACATGTTTCTTGTTCTTACTAAACCTTTGGAAGATGATATTTATACCCTCTAATCGATTTCCAACCGTTTTGGTTGTTGTAGAAGTGAATATAGCCGTTGGGGATAAAATACCAAGTCATTAACTTCACCTGTAGCAACGAGTATCGATACCTACTAAAAGGGTATCGATATTTTTTGTAATTAATGCTGATTTCAATGATCGTTGGAGCAGGAATATTGATACCTTAGGAAATATATCAATACCTTAATAAAAGTATCGATACTGGATTGATACCTACCAGGGTTTGAAAAATGACAGAATGTCAATTTGGTATCGATTATCAGAGGGGTATCGATAACTTGTAAAATATCAATACTTAGACAAAAAGTATCGATACTTTTGTCCTAGAGCAATTCTAACTTGTTTGAAAATGGTTAAAACATATTTGAAAATGTTTGACTCAACTAAAACTTTTTCAACTTGATTTTATCAAATTGCTCAACTTTACTTTTTATTCAAAAACACTTTGATTTGTTATATCAAAACACATAATCCAATAATGCTTAGTTTAACAAAGGTAATATCGAATTCTCTTCCTTCCCCATTTCTAACTTTGTTTCCTATCCCCTCTCACCAGAATATCAACGTTCCCACATTCTTAAATACAAACACTCATGCCGTTGTAACTAGGGATTTAAATAGCGGTCCGTTACCGAAATAGCGGCCGTTATATAGCGGTAGCGGTGCCGTCTGAAACCGCAATTGCTGAAAATAGTGGTGTGAAGCGGAGTCACACCGATAGCGGTGGATCGCGGCCGTAATTTAACGGGTAACGACCAATTGCGGCAATAACGGGCTACTATTCCCGTTATTTTCCGTTAACAGCAAATTAAAAAAAATCATCTCCTCTAAACAAAAATCAACAGAAACACTGAAACACAGTTCAATCAAAAAAAGGAAAAAGAACAAAGAACAAAGAAGATAACGGGAAAAAGAACAAAGAACAAAGAACAAAAAAGAGGAGGTATACCTGGAAATGGAGGTCCCTGAGGGCCTGAGTACGCTGAAGAACAAAGAAGATACGATTGGCTGTGTGAACCAGACTAGAAAGCACCAGGAGAGGAAGAACGCAAGGAAGAAAGCTTCAAAACAATAAGAAAATGGAACAGTTCGGAAGGAAAAGTTTTGAAAAAGGAAATCGTCAAACTGAAAATGAAATGATGGGAAGAAGAGAGGGCAGATTTCAGCAATTTCTGATTGGACAAGGAATCGGTGCAATAAATGTTGATTCTAGAAGTTACTTTAAATTTGGCCATCTGCTTTGGGCCGTTTTCTTAGGATTATAAGTGTGCAGTTTTTGTAATTTTGTTCTATTAATAAAAGCCCAATCTGATGTTATTCAAAAAAAAGAAGGAAAAAGAAGTCTAAATAAACAACAAAAAGCAATCAAAGTCCAAATATTCAAAACTCTAAAAATTATTAAAAATGATTTTTTATAATTATAATTATAATTACTATGTTTTATAATAAGTTGTGCGAATTTTAAAAAAATTCACGATCGCGATACCCGTAGTGACCGCAATAGCGTCCGTTATGTCTGCGATCGCGACAAACGCGACGTGACCGAAAACGCGACCGCGACCGCAATTTAAATCCCTGGTTGTAACTTTCAGATTTTCCCATCCGCAATAGCAATAAAATATTATTTATAATATAAACCATTATTTTTTTTATTCAATATAAAAAGGAAGAATTCGAATTATTTTTATAAAAATAATAAAATCAAATAATATTGTAATTGATTATAAATCTAAAAATTATTTTAATTATAACACTAATTACTTTTTATTTTATATAATAGAAAAGTTAACAAAATTGTTGATTGAAAACCTTATGGGAATGATATTGATAACTTGGAGACTTTGTGAGAACGTTTGAAGTTTAGAGACTAATTTAGAATCTAATTATAGTTTGAGAACGTTTAGTGTAATTAGCTCTTGTATTTATATTTGTTATGCACCCATAAAAGATATTTTAGCTAGTATGTAATTTTCAATATATATATTTGGTTTTATACTTATTTTTT
This sequence comes from Gossypium raimondii, assembly GCF_025698545.1. Classification (NCBI taxonomy): domain Eukaryota; kingdom Viridiplantae; phylum Streptophyta; class Magnoliopsida; order Malvales; family Malvaceae; genus Gossypium; species Gossypium raimondii. Next base: position 30,112,220 of record NC_068566.1, on the reverse strand, counting down.
CTAATTACATTATTTTTAATTGTGTTTAAGGTTCGCAATTTTTATCTAACTTATTTTTATTTTTAAATATTTAATTAAATAAAAAATTTAAATTTAAAACTATATTATAATAAATCAATTAAATTTTAACATAGCTATTAAAACTTGTGTATAGCACGAGCCAAAAATTAAATTTCAATCAATTAATTATCTTCATTAAATCTAAGTATGATTACTTTGAAACCAATAAAGTTAATGAGTTAAAAATTTTAAAAGGTAAAGAGGAGGATGGATTCAAATATTTAGAACCATCTATTAATATTATCCATAAAAATAAAAAGTTTATATGTTAAAAATCTTTAAAATGTAAAAAAATAAAATCAATTAAGACCTTGTATTAAATTCACACCAAATTAAGCCCCAATCATTAAATAAAATAATCAATTAAGCTCCTTTGTTAACGGTTTCCGTAATTGATCATGTAGGACATTAAAATAAATTGATGAGACCAATCAAATGGTGACACATGGTAGCTTCTAGTTTAATCTAAATTTTTTTCTCATAAAAACATCACAAAATCACAAAAAATAAAAAAGATAATTTTTAAAAATTATTTTAAAAGTATAATAAAAATGAAAATTGATATAAACTTATAAATATTAACAGAAATATGAAAATCTAATAAATTCTAATAAATTATAAAAGTAATAAAATGTATTTATAATATTTAAAATTTTATAAAAACATATTAAAATTCTATAAAAATCATAAAAAATTATAAAATTACTAAAAGTATTAAAATTTATATAAACTTATATGAATTATAAAAAAAATTATAAGAACTTGAACTAGATCGAATCAATCGGTTGGGTTGATTAAATCGAAATTGACAAGGTTATTGATCCAGAGAAAGCTATTAGACCAGTTGACCTAGAACCGAGTAGTTGAACGATTTTTTATTTTTTAATAAATTCGGGCTTTCCCTTGACCGATACCTTAGCCAATTTTGAGCTAATCGGTCCAATTCAAGTTTTTATGTTTTTTTTTCTATAAATTTTATAAGTTTATATCAATTTTAATATTTTAATATTTTTATAATTATTTACAATTTTATAATTATTTTTAATAATTCTAATACATTTTTAATTTTAATATTTTAAATAATTTTATATTTTTTATAATTTATTAGAATTTATTAGATTTTTATAAGTTTTTATAATTTTAATAAGTTAATATCAAGTTTAATATTTGTAATATTATTTATAAGTTTTCTAATTTTAATATTTTTAATAATTTTATGAGAAAAATATTAGATTAAATCGAAGTTGTCATGTGTCACTATTTGATTGATTCGTCTAAATTATTTTAACGGTCCACATGATCGATGATAGAAACCATTAACGAAAGGGCTTAATTGATTATTTTAGTTAATTATAAAATTTTAATTGGGTGCAAATTTAATACAAGCTTAATTAATTTTTACATTTTTAAAATATAAGCAAAAATAAAACAAAATTAAAAAAAACAACTTATGTTAATATTTTCACTTTGAAATTTATTATAAATAGTAATTAAAGTTTCTGAATTTATAAAATATAAATTATACGAATCCGTATTATCTACGGTAAACACTCGTCACTCTCGCATACGTCTCTTACCAAATACCAACCCACTCATATTTTTCACTTTTTAAGGGTTTCTTCGTTAAACCCAAAGTACCCAACTACAGCAGATGGCCTCACTCGCCAACACAACCGCAGGTGCCGTTGCCGGCGCCCGGAAAATTTCCAACGGAAAACCTATTCCCATCATTTCTTCCAAATCCCTCTCCTTTCCCTCTTTCAGGCCTTTCATTTCCTCACTGAAACCCTTAATCCCCACCAAATTCTCCTCTCTTTCCCCTCTCCAATGCTCCCCTAATCCCTCCCCTTCTACCTCCCCGCCTTCCCTCAAATCTCGCCTCCGCAACGGCGAAACCCTCTACGGCATCTTCCTCCTCTCATTCTCCCCCACTTTGGCTGAGATCGTCGCCTTCTCTGGCTACGACTTCGTAGTCATCGACATGGAACACGGCCCCGGGGGAATCCATGAGTCCCTCCAAATGCTCCGCGCTGTCGCCACGACCAACACCCCAGCCATCATCCGCCTCCCTGAGTCCTCCGCAGTTTGGGCCAAAAAAGCCCTTGACCTTGGTCCACAAGGGATCATGTTTCCAATGATCGACTCCCCTAAAGACGCTAGAAAGGCGGTGTCGTATTGCCGTTTCCCTCCCAACGGAATCCGTGGATCCGCTCACACGGTGGTGAGAGCTTCGAACTACGGAATCAACGAAGGGTATCTGAGCAACTACAAGGAGGATCTGTTAATAATGTGCCAAGTCGAGACGGTAGATGGTGTAAAAAATGTGGAAGAAATCGCCGCCGTTGAAGGGGTAGACTGTATTCAAATGGGTCCGTTGGATTTAAGTGCTAGCCTGGGTTACCTCTGGGACCCGGGTCACAAGAAGGTAAGGGAGATGTTGAGGACGGCGGAGAGAGAAGTGCTTAAGTCCGACCGGAAAGACGGCGGAGCCTTCTTGGCCGGTTTCGCAATGCCACATGATCCGCCGGAGGCGCTCGGGAAGCGCGGGTATCATATGGTTTCCGGTGCCGTTGATGTTGGGTTGTTCAGAAATGCGGCGGTGGAGGATGTTAGGAAGTTTAAGATTAGTCTCAATGCTGATTCTGATTATTCCGATGATGATAAAGATTCCGATGAGAAGTATTGGAGTGAATAAAAAATATAGATAGAAAATTTCATTTTGGTTTGCTGTTTGCGTTTATCGTTTGGTTGCAATCCTTTTTGTAAATGTAGTTGAACGGGTTGGTTTCTTAGAGGGCAATGAAATCGAGTTCCAATTCAGTTCTTCAATTTATCTATGAGACTTCAACCATGTTTTGAGTTCCATTTGGCATAACAATATTTTTCTATGAAACATTACTTTCCATTTACAAACCTGAAATGAAATTCTAAACTCTTTTCTTACGGGATTCCGGTCAATTGGTCAATTTTCCAGTAGGATGAAGACCAAGAACAGGAACAATAATCTTTCGGCCTAAGAGTTGGGCTGAGCTCGAGTATCATCCCCCCATGACATGGTGATGATCCCTCCACCGTTTCAGGTATCTGAAAGGGTGGATACTTTAGTATTTCTTGTGATGAAATGAAATCGCTACTTGGAATAACAAAGATGCAAACAATGAATGAAGTACTGTTAGCTAACGGCCGTGGAGATTAGTCGAAGAAAGTTGACGTCTGAGAGAAACATTGGTAAAAAAGTATTGCACAGAAGGTGACATCCTTCAATGCCAGCCAAACCAAGGGATTCATGGACATGGAAGGTCATACTAATGAGCAAGGAAGATCATACTAATGGGCGAGGAAGTGATTGAAAAATAATATCACCACAACAGATGTAGTTCACAAAAAATTTACAAAACCATAGGATAAACATATTATCAGAGGCGGAATTGGACAACCAAAACTTGATCTTTGATTGAGGGTCAGGTCAGCTTCTGAATAACACGCATTTTGTAGGTTGGAATGTTCATGGTCCCAACGTCTGGAAGAAAATCTTCAACTTTCTATGGACACTGAAAGTCCATTTTAAAGTGATTATCTTTATTGTAAATCAGAGTTCAAAAAGAGAATTAACTCTATAAATCCGCTTCCTAGTTGGCAACTGGTACCATTCCCACAATGGTAGTATTGCTTTCATATAGAAACTATGATCTACCCACAAAGGACTTTAAAAGAATACAAAAATTTTCCATCCTCTTTAGATGATAAAATTATGTAAAGAAATCATCCAGAATAAGCAAGCCAACGGTTGATCCTACCATAGAACTGCTAAAGTATGCTACAGCTCTTCAAGTTTATATTTAATCAAATAAAAATGATAGTGGAGTGTCCATGTGAGAGAGGAGACAACTCCTCAGCTGTATGTATTCTAGTGTTGAAGTTCAACGCACATGGTACAAGTGAGGCAATCTATCTAATCTCTATGCTGTAAATACAACCCAATTTAATGAATTTACCAAATGTCTTGATTGCATTTAAGCTGTGGTAGAATCTCAATTCCAAAGCGTGATTATGATATAAAACATCCCCACATCCCTTGTTCAAGTTCCAGCCGACTATCCAACTTGGCCATGTGACAATCATACATCATTAGTCATATGATTGATTTCTTTCCCAATTCTACCCTCCAAAGTTGCTATGTTTCCATTCCAATCCCAAGTCTTCAGATCATCCTTGAATATCATACATTTTCAACCTTAACTGATAACATACATACATACAAGACGCAGCTAAAAGATGGATTTCCTATAACAATCTCTAATTTATCAAATTCTTGTGTTTGTGTGACTACAATTTTTGATGATGTGACATTTTTAGGTGATAATGTAGTACCGATTTTTTACATTTTTTCAAATTTAAAAATTAAAATGAACTTAGTTGTAAATTTGAAATACTAAAGTGTATCTAATTACCAAATTCATATGCTTAAAACTAAAAAAGTATATATCCTCACGAGGGTATTAAGGTCAATAACTCAACAAAGCATGTTCTTTAAGCTCCACCAATCTATGTATTTTAGATGCTGAGTTGAGGCCAATAAGATTTGATTTCACATCTCCATTGTCCTTCACTTCCAACATTTGAGAAACAAGCAAAGAAAGATGGCCAATCTTAGAAGTCTCACAAAACATTTCATATGTGCTTGTCAGCTTCTCTTGTTATTGCAAGCCAAAGTCTTTTGTTCTCAGTACAAGGTTGGAGATTTAGATGCTTGGGGCATTCCAACATCAGCAAATCCCCAAGTATATGCCAAATGGTCCAAAAACCATTCCTTCAAGCTCGGAGACTCTCTCTGTAAGTTCCTCTTCTTCTCCGTGTTTGTTTCATCCAAAATAGCTTTCAAAAACTGATATGTCCCCACTCTTTTTGCAGTGTTCCTATACCCACCAAGTCAAGATTCAGTGATCCAAGTGACGGAACAATCCTACAACAGTTGTAACCTCAAAGATCCAATCTTGTGCATGAATAATGGCAACTCACTGTTCAACATCACTAAGCCTGGGGAGTATTTCTTCACCAGTGGGGAGCCTGGTCACTGTGAAAAGAAGCAGAAGCTGTACATCGCCGTGCTTTCAGGCAACGGCTCTGCAGCACTTGCTCCTTCTTACGGTCCATCTGCATTACCGGACACTGCATCGTCACCGTCTTACACGACTGTCTTCGGCAACATCCCTCAACCGCCTTCTTCATCGCCGTCACTAGGGTTCCCATTATTCGTTACAGCTGTTTTTGCATTAGCCACATGGGGAATAATCAATGCCATGATATGAAGAAGGGGACATAGTTACTCGCTCTCTACTGTCAAATTGTCAAACCATTCCATTTGGCATTTTATTTATTTTTCTTTCAAATGTTATTTCTAGAATTTGGGTTTTATTCTTCGGATTTGTGATTCATTTTTCGGTGATGAAACTTGCAAAAGAGAATACGAACAGTGAAGTGGGAGGTCTAGAGAGTATTGTATAATAGCTTATTCTTTCTGTGTTTTCATCCATATAGATTTTTACAGACAGGACAGGAAAGAATCTATGAGCTTGAAAAGAAGAGATTTTGGACATCTGGTTTTGATGTTTTTAAGAAAAAGGAAAAGAGGGAAAGCCCCACTCTATGAAAACTACATTTAATTTGGAGGATAGAATAGGTCCGAGAGAACACCGCCTGAAATTATGGTTGGTGAGTTGTGAGACATGGACATAACATACCATAAGCTCTCACTTCCCATTGATTTTTTTTTTTAAGTTTTAATCGCCAGCTGGTTATGATTCTTGCCAATACTACACCGACAACCCTTTCTCTCTCTGGCTCACTAGTCACTACCACTGTCGTATCTTCCAAATTTGGAACTTTAAATGAACTGAACTGAAGGGTTAATTCCATAATTTAATTGAGTTGATCTTGATTTTACATTCAGCCCCAATACAAATGCACGTGAACATCTTGGAAACCCACAAAGCCGAATCCCATCCATGTTTAATTGTGATTCGCCCTCACTTTTGTATAGTCAGCAAATCAAGTTTGACCTGTGATCTTGTAGTGTGTGTGTACTAAACACAATCAATTCCTAGAATTTGATGGGCACGAAAATGGTAAATTTGCTACTAGGCACTTTTGCCTTTTGGTGTTCAGGGTTTAACATTCTTATAGAAATTCTGCTCTTTTTAAGATTCATAGTTCTTCTTAGATGAGATTGACCCCCCGCCCCCCTTTTTGTTGATTGGGTTTTATGATTTCTTGCTTATTGGTGTGAAAATTGTTATATCAGTCTCGGTTCGTATAAGAATATGCTTCAAACCTCTTATAAGATGATGGATTGGTACATAATACAGAAGTAGAGAGTAATTATCAATTTGACAATAATACCTGTTATATGTCAGAAGACAGACTCAATAAAGAGCTTAAAAAAATAATATGGACAAGTCAAAAACACTAGCCCTTGCCAATTGTATGCAACGCCGCACTCTAATGCAACTAAAAACCTAAAGGTGTTAAAAAGGACCCCAATAATATTACCTAGTATATTCATCCCTGCAACTTGAATGGAATAGTTCATAGTTGATGAGAGTGGGAACAACTCAAGTTATAATGATGTGATTTTGGAGTTTGAAGTGGAGGGCCTTGATGCAATCAACAACGGATGAGGGCCTATGATTGGCCAGTTTGAAGCTGTGATATATGTGACCGCAAGTAAAATCGAAGAAAAAAAGATTGATGGTAGTGATATAAATGTTAAACTGCATCAAGGCCTAATAGATTATTTGTTTTCTCCAAGCTCATAACCTCAATCTCAAGCATTTGAATCAAGTATGAACCTTAGAGCCACATTATTAGAAATGCTTTACCTGAAAATCACCTTTAACCCAAATAAAACTATATTCAAACTATAGAACAGATGAAGACACTTATGATTTATACCAAAAAAAAAAAGAGTAGAGATTTATTTTTTTTCGAAATCACCGTTTGATAGTAATAGTAGTCAATGTCAAACTTTTCAAAAGTAGATACAATGTGCTTTTTGGTGTGATTAAGAACCATATCAGGCGTGCCTGTTACTATGTTTATGTTGCAGGTCCAAAACTCATACTAACCTAGAATCAACCTTCACTCATCCTGAAAAGATAATCTTAGTAACAACATGAAATAGATGGAGCTGGACCAAGGTTGTATAGTTGCTGGAATTGCAAAAAAACCTAGTTGCCCTTTGTAATACCCAATTTTAGCCCGGGCTCACAATAATAAAATAAAGTCTAAGTCCAGTACAAAATTATATCATTTGGCCCGATCGGAATGGCTCATTACTTAAAAAGGTTGAAGGTCCATTTACAAGCTTATGGAAACATAATCTTCAAGGATATGCAATCTTGGATATGATATGCAATCTTAGATATGATATATGCAATCTTGGATATGATATGCAATCTTGGAAGATATGATTTTGTAATCTTAGAGATTTAATTTGTAGATACCCTTTAATCTTAGCTTTTAATGTAATTGATCTGTACTGTTGGATTTGGGGAGGCTCAACTATAAATAGAGGTCTATTCCTTCATTGTGGAGGGAGGAGAAAATCAATAAAAAAAAGGGGAGAACGATTGGCACTTTTTTAAAGGTGGCTTACTGTTTTTTTTTACTTACTTATTTACGATTTTAAAAAAGGGAGAATGTGATACCATTGCGAATTTTATTTATTTATTTTAGCCCTAATAAAGTGACGCGTTTCAAAGGATGGAGATATTTTCCTATTCAAGCCCTATAAGTTATTCGCCCCTTTTAATTGAGCCCTTCATTTTTTTTTCCTTTAATTCTGTTTGGAGTTCAATTTAAATCCTTGTTAATTCAATGTATTTGATTTCTTACACTACTATTTTTTTAAATATATTTAATTTTGAATCTAATACTATTTTAATGATTAAGCTTAGTATTTTCCATTTTATTTTACGTTTTATATGTATTATGACTATAAGTTTATTGAATTATATGTATATATTACCCTTTTAAAAAATTATAATGTATCATTATTTTGAAATTCAATATATATTGCTATTATTTCGATTTATCACACTTTTGTATATTTTAGGTAAATTCAACATGATTTGTATATATTCTTTGATATCCCTATGTTGTAATATATTTTCGAAATTCACTTTACATATTTATATGTCTTAAAGATTTATATGAAAATGTTTTTATACAATACTATTTTATATATACATATATAATTTGTAATAAATTATTTTTATTCTATATATTATTGATTTCATATTATTTTATCTATTACCTTTAAATTCTCTCTTAAACAGGTTTATATATTTTCTTCCTAATTCATTTATTAATTATCATTCATTAGTGTATGTTTTATTTACTTAATTATCGCTCCATGTTGTATATTATCATCTATCGCATTCTATTCGCTTAAAAGGCTATGTTCGATATCATTCAAGCATCAAAATCATTTTATTCAAAAATTTTCAAAATTGAGATAATACTCGTATTTAGGATTTTCAAGGAAATTGAACCCTAACGTATTGGGTTCCGATTTTCTTCGTTAAATCTAACGATCGAGAGTTGCTCATTAATCAAAAAATAAAATGGAAAGCTTGTTGTCGGGAATTTAATATGTTGTATTCTAACGTATTGGATGTGACGTATTGATTTCTCGAGACAAATATTTTTTTTTAAAAATGATAACAAAGGAAATATTCCAAGTTTGGGATTTTGAGAAATTGTGCCCTAACGTATTGGGCCGCGATTTCTTAAATCTTAAATAAATGGATATTCTTTTAAATTTTTATTATAAGAGTATTTTGGACTAAATCATTTTTGAGGAAATAGAATGTCGTGCCCTAACGCATTGGGTGTGACATTTTCTTTCTCTGAAACGATAAGAGTCTTAATAAGTAACGTTTTTTAGTTTTTATTAAGGATCATATTTTTAAATTTTCGACATTAAGACACTAATTAATTAACTAGGTACCAATTTTGGGCGTTACGAGGGTGCTAATCCTTCCTCGTACGTAACCGACTCCCGAATCCATTTTTCTAAAACTCGTAGACCAAAGCTATTGTTTAAGTGATCCAATCACACCTCAATAAAAGATTGGTGGCGACTCTCAATTTTTGTTTTTTTAAAGTCGACAACTAATTTTTGTTTTTTTTCCAAAATAAAAAATGGTTTCAACAGCTTGACGACTCCACTGGGGACATTTTTTTAAAAAATAAGATAGTCGAGCCACAAAGTTGATTAATTTTTGTTTTATGGTCGAGAAAGTATTTGTTTTAAAAAAAATTTCATGATATCTTTTTGCATTCATTATCTTCTTGCTTAATGTATTTAAGTATTGTTTGCACTACACATTACATGAGTTGAATGATTTTACCCTTTAAGTGGGAGCGAGAAACTAGTCCTTCGTAAGGTTTTCACCTCCGTGCAGGGTAGTGGATCGCTTCCGGGATACATCCGTACCTATGTCTTCGTGAGATTTTCATCTTCGTGCAGCCATAGGGAAATGTATTCCCCTGAACTGAACTCGGTCCATATGAGCCTATAATGGGTGAGGATTGAGGAATCTGTTAGTTCGGGTACCCTTGCTCTAGAAGTCAAACCTCATATAATAAACCTTAGAAACTTGCCCTAGATAGAACTATGCCAAACCCCTAGAGGTCACCCGAGTAGGTACTTTATTCATTTGCTTTTACTTCGTACTAACTTGTTTTTTATGTTGTTTTTATTATAATTGCATTGCATTTGCATCTTAAAAAAAGAGGTGTTGATTCACGTTCAGTTGCTAAATAGAGAGCTTGTCATAAGACAAAGGGTTTCTTGATAAAGTGGATGACAATATGGTTGTCCGAATATGGTCCAAGAACACATGATAAGAGAAGGATGATAATTTAATGGAGGACTACATGACTATGGCTCTGTTGCCCAAGGATTTAAAGATGGCAAAGATTATTCGAGAGCTGCTGAACCTTCTTAAAGAGAAGCCAACGAGCATCATGAGGATGAGTGAGCAACAAGTTACGACCTGGATCGAGCAAAAAGGAGATAGAAGAGACGTTTTTTTGAAGAGTTCGTGAGATTTATCTTAACGCTCGAATGAAGAAGAGGATTTAATATCCCCGCCTATGAGGGTAAGGCTGTATAAATATCCATTTTATGTAAAGAGATTTGTTTTCTAGTAAATTTTTCTAAATGGAATTGAATCAGAATCAACATATCTTTATACATTCATTACATGCATTCGCATTGCATGACATCATAAACATTAAAGTCCACTAAAAGAGCCTAATCAATTAAAATCATTCCTCAGTTAATCTGGAAACCAACCAACTTGCCAAACACTGTTACGGTACTCGATCAAAGACTAAAGACATGGACCAAAGGCTAGAACAGTTCCAAAAAGAAATGTAGGATCAGCTTCAACAACAAATGAATGAAAAGCTTGAGAAGATTCAACAAAAAATGATAGATAAAATAATGGAATCCGAAAATAATATGATGGCAAAGCTAACCCAACTGTTGACTGGAGTAGGTGATAAGGGAAAGGGTCCTATGGCTGATGTCGAAGAGGGTAATGAGGATGAACCACTCTATCCTCTAGGCTTTACTCCTCCACATGTACGAGCTCAAGCTGAATATCCGCACAAACCTACTGTCACAATCAGGCCTCAGCAGTCCCAGGCCGGTGCTTTAAACTTTCAAGCTAGATTGGGCTCTAACCCCGGAAACAACCCTACTAACTCCGCCATTCCTGACTTCGATGAAGTGGCTGAAAAGGAAAGATTAAAGGAGGAGTTACCAAAGAAGTTAGAGGAAAGGTGCAAATGGCTCGAGGAGAAATTCAAGGCGATGGAAGTCACTGAAAGCTATCGCAGGATTGACGCTAAAGAGCTGAGCTTAGTTCCAGATTTGGTATTCCCTCACAAGTTTAAGATGCCAGAATTCGAGAAGTACAATGGGACAACTTGCCCAGAAGCTCATATTACCATGTTTGCAGGCGAATGGATGGATATGTTAGCAATAACCAGCTATTGATACACTGTTTCCAAGATAGCCTCGCAGGGGCAGCATCTAAATAGTACAATCAACTGAGCCGTAGCATGATTGGTTCATGGAGGGATTTAGCACAAGCATTCATGAAAGAGTACAGTCATCTAACAGGCATGGTACCTAACAGAATCACCCTTTAGAATATGGAAAAGAGGCCGAACGAGAGCTTTAGGCAGTATGCATAGAGGTGGAGGGAGGTCGCCGTCCAAGTTCAGCCACCGCTCTTGGAAAGAGAAATGACAATGCTCTTTATAAATACATTGAAAGCCCCGTTCATCACACATATGTTAGGAAGTGCTACAAAAAGCTTTTCTGACATAGTCATGAATGGTGAAATGATTGAAAGCGCCATAAGGAGCGGAAATAACAGAGGGCAAGCCTTAAAGGAAAATGAGGTGAACAGCGTAAATACGTACAGCAAGCCGATTACGGTGAATCAACCAAGAAAGGTGGTCGCTAGTCAACAAGGTTCATTGAGACAAGAACTTGGAGTGAAATAAGGTACTGAGAAGCTCCAGTTCACACCAATACCGATGTCGTATAAGGAGTTGTACCAAAGGTTGTTCAATGCACATGTTGTTGCCCCTTCCTACTTAAAACCTCCACAATCTCCGTATCCCAAGTGGTATGATGCGAACGCACAATGTGATTACCATGCGGGAATTACGGGGCACTCAATAGAGAATTGCATTACCTTCAAAAAGCTAGTTGAAAAATTTATCAACATGGGTATTGTCAAGTTGGATGACACATCTAATGCAAAAAATCTGCTACCCAATCATGATTGATAATGGGGTGAATGCAATATATTAAGAGGTGTTAGGAAGTGTTCACATCAATGTCATATACAAAGACACAATTGAAAAGGGACCTTGTTAGATGTCCGCCCTTATAAATTTGGGAGTGTTCTAAGTAATGGGACTGCGAAAGAAATTCCTGTAGTTTTTAGAGGTTATTTAGAGTAATGTTCAGAACATTTTTGTTGTTTTTAGCCTAAAAATGATAGAAATTCCTTTGTGGAAAAAGGCTAATGTCTGAACGTCATTATTCTAATAAAATACATCTTTGCATTCATTTTTGAGCCAATACTTTTTTATTCTTTCATTCTTTTGGATTTTCTTCCACATCATTCTTTCATTCATAATTATATTGTACAAATAGTTATTCATAAATGCATTCTTTTGTATATTCTTTTATATTGGGTCCCTAGATATCAATGACATGAGTGACATTACTACAGACTTAGAATCTCCTTTTGAGCGAATATGTGTTTAGAGGGACCTCATAACTTTAAAGATGACATAGATTATAGCCTATTTCTGAACTTGTTAAGGATGGTAGAACAAGTCGAGAAACAGATCTTACCCTAAAAAAAAGTCATTGGGATACATGACTTCTCTTTATGTGGGGCATGAAGGTCATTTGGTCGATCTCGCCAAAAGAGTCTGACGGTCATCGATTCATCTTTGTGATCATCAATTACTTTACTAAATAGGTGGAAGTTGCTTCGTATGCTAATGTCACAAAGTCGATAGTTAGCAAATTCTTGAAGAATCATGTGGAACGCCAAAAGGATCATATCTGACGACATAATATCAAAAGTTTGCAGTCTGTTCACGATCAATGCCATATCGCCAAAAAATGATGGTGTAAAAAAAACTCTTCTAAGGCAATACCTTTCTCCTAGGCTCGTCGCGATTTTACCTATTGAAGACAAGATTCTTTCTCTCTGAGTTTTTGGATTAATTTTGATTGAAGAGGAACGTTCAAAGTTATCCATCATGGTCAAATGCGCCAAAAGCAAATGATACGAGCTCACAAAAAAGGTCCGCCCTAGAGAATTCTTTGAGAGGGACCTGGTATTGAAGAAGATCCTTCCCATACAAAAAGAACTTCATCCCAAGCCAGGAAGGATCTTATGTGCAATGCCTTATCTGGAAAAACGACGATAGCAAAGACATGCCTAATCCTATGAGTTCAGATTCAATCAAAAAATATTTTTAAAAAAAAGCAAAAGGGAGAGGCCAATGTGAAAATCCGCAAGGGACGCCTTGAGACCAAAGGGGATTTGAGTTGAAAACCCGAAAAGGGCGGCTGAAATAGTGATCAAAATGAGGCATGAGGTGATTAGAGCAACTCGAATCTTGATCAGATTAGGGCATGTGGTGATCTAGTCAATAGGAAAGAGTAGGCAACATCTTGAGGCATCGACAGAGTACTATAGATCTCTCAAACACATGTCAAACTCAGAAGGGTCTTCAGAAAGTTTGTACAGAGAAGTTCAAGCTGCGATATCTGGGGCACCCAATTTTCATACTATTGAATTTGTTGTTCTTGGAATATTTCATTTTTTTCAAAGATACACATTCCCAATCAATTTCTTTGTTATCCTTCTTTGCTATTTTTGATAATTTATTTCTTTCGAGCTATGCTCAGAACTAATTTTTTCTTATCTATTGTTATGACCTTTTTTGCAAGCATGTTGTATTGGAATAATGATTAATGGACTAATAAAACTTTTACAAATGAAGTTTTGCATATTACTTTAGAAGTTTCTAAATAATACAAGAACCTGAAACATGACTATTGTTTAGAATGCACCAAGTTTAAAGGTTGGAAATTTAAGAAGGAAGAGTTTAATTAGAACTTTTTGGATTCTGTTGTCAAAAACATTGATTGAGCAAAGTGACAGGATGTCAGGTTGGTGACAAAGCTAAAATAAACAAGCGAGCAATGGTCACCAGGTAATAAGAAGAGGTTTTCTCGGAGAAGAAAGACTTCATTTGCACATGAGCCTTTGGTACGACACCTTAGGCATAGTGTAAAGGGCCAAAGAATTTTACATTCTGTATCATTGAATTGTGATAGGAGTGGATTGAGAAAAAGCCATATATTTCTACCCTCGGGTTGCAGTGGGAGAATGATGGTACAAATTTTACGTCTTAGTAGATTAAACTTTGAGGTTTACAGTGGGGGAAATCTAACTAAGTGGAGACGCCAGCCGAGCAAGAAAGCGTTGTAGCACGTCAGTGATAAAGCCTTAATAAACTTCGAGCAATGATAACTTAAGCGAAAAATGGGATCATTCTCAAAAATAGCATTCTACATTCATGGAAACACCATTCACACATGTCTAGTTAGGAGCATTTGATTCATGCCATCCTAATCATTAGGCATAATTAGGTTCATTATACAGGTCATGTTCCCCAGAGAGCAGATCAGTAAAGATAACAGATCTTGCCTTCCTGCACCGATAGCAAAGCAGATCGAAGACACCAACCTTGCCTCCTTGGGTTGTAGCGGTGCCTTCCTGCACCGACAGCGAAGTAGATCGAAGACACCAACCTTGCCTCTCTGGGTTGCAGCGAAGCAGGTTGAAAATAACAGATCTTGCCTTCCTGTACTAACAACGAAGCAGATCGAAGACACTAGCCTTGCCTCCCTGGGTTGCAGTGGAGCAGATTAAAAATAACAAATCTTGCCTTCCTGTACCGGCAGCGAAGCAGATCAAAGACACCAGCCTTGCCTTCCTAAGTTGCAGCAGAGCAGGTTGAAAATTGCAAATCTTATCTCCCTAAGCAGTAGTGGAGTAGATCGAAGACACTAGCCTTACCTCCCTCGGTGGCAGCGGAGCAGGTTAAAGATAGCAGATCTTGCCTTCCTGTACTGACAGTGAAGCAGATTGAAGACACTAACCTTGCCTCCATCGGTGGCAGCGGAGCAGGTTAAAGATAACAGATCTTACCTTCCTATACTGACAGTAAAGTAGATTGAAGACACTAGCCTTGCTTCCCTCTGTGGCAACGGAGCAGGTTAAGGATAGCAGATCTTGCCTTCTTGTACTAACAGTGAAGCAGATTGAAGACACTAGCCTTGCCTCCCTCGGTGGCAGCGGAGTAGGTTAAAGATAGCAGATCTTGCCTTCTTATACTAACAACGAAGTAGGTCGAAGACACTAGCCTTGCCTCCCTGGGTTGCAGCAGAGCAGGTTAAAAATAGCAGATCATGCCTTCCTGTACCGGCAGCGAAGTAGATCAAAGACACCAGCCTTACCTCCCTGGGTTACAGCAGAGCAGGTTGAAAATTGCAGATCTTATCTCCCTAAGCAGTAGTGGAGTAGATTGAAGACACTAGCCTTGCCTCCCTCGGTGGCAGTGGAACAGGTTAAAGATAACAGATATTGCCTTCCTGTACTGACAGTAAAGCAGATTGAAGACACTAGCCTTGCCTCCCTCGGTGGCAGCGGAGCAGGTTAAAGATAGCAGATCTTGCCTTCCTGTACTAACAGTGAAACAGATTGAAGACACTAGCCTTGCCTCCCTGGGTTGCAGTGGAGCAGGTTAAAAATAGCAGATCTTGCCTTCCTGCACCAACAGCGAAGCAGATTGAAGACACCAGCCTTGCCTCCCTGGGTTGCAGCGGAACAGGTTAAAAATAGCAGATCTTGCCTTCCTGCACCGACAACGAAGCAGATCGAAGACACCAACCTTACCTCCCTGAGTTGCAACGGAGCAGGTTAAAAATAACAGATCTTGCCTTCCTGCACCGACAGCGAAGCAGATCGAAGACATCAGCCTTGCCTCCTTGAGTTGCAACAGATCAAGTTGAAGCTATAAGTCTTATCTCCCTGACATTGCAGTGGAGTAGATTGAAGCACTAGTTCCTATACCTCTGAAGATGCAGTAGGAAGGAATGAGGCTGCTTGAAGAAGAAGAGCACCAAGATCCAGCGTGACCGGGCAAAAATTGGCCATTTCTAAAGTATTTGCTCCGTTCCTGTTACACGACAACGAGCAAAGAGGGGCAGCTGTAATACCTAATTTTAGCCCGGGCTCATAATAATAAAATAAAGTCTAAGTCCAGTACAAAATTATATCATTTGGCCCAATCGGAATGGCTCATTACTTAAAAAGGTTGAAGGTCCATTTACAAGCTTATGGAAACATAATCTTCAAGGATATGCAATCTTGGATATGATATGCAATCTTAGATATGATATATGCAATCTTGGATATGATATGCAATCTTGGAAGATATGATTTTGTAATCTTAGAGATTTAATTTGTAGATACCCTTTAATCTTAGCTTTTAATGTAATTGATCTGTACCGTTGGATTTGGGGAGGCTCAACTATAAATAGAGGTCTCTCCTTTTATTGTGGAGGGAGGAGAAAATCAATAAAAAAAAGGGGAGAACGATTGGCACTTTTTTAAAGGTGGCTTACTGTTTTTTTTTACTTACTTATTTACGATTTTAAAAAAGGGAGAATGTGATACCATTGCGAATTTTATTTATTTATTTTAGCCCTAATAAAGTGACGCGTTTCAAAGGATGGAGATATTTTCCTATTCAAGCCCTATGAGTTATTCGCGCCTTTTAATTGGGCCCTTCATTTTTTTTTTCCTTTAATTCTGTTTGGAGTTCAATTTAAATCCTTGTTAATTCAATGTATTTGATTTCTTACACTACTATTTTTTTTAAATATATTTAATTTTGAATCTAATACTATTTTAATGATTAAGCTTAGTATTTTCCATTTTATTTTACGTTTTATATGTATTATGGCTATAAGTTTATTGAATTATATGTATATATTACCCTTTTAAAAAATTATAATGTATCATTATTTTGAAATTCAATATATATCGCTATTATTTCGATTTATCACACTTTTTATATTTTAGGTAAATTCAACATGATTTGTATATATTCTTTGATATCCCTATGTTGTAATATATTTTCAAATTCACTTTACATATTTATATGTCTTAAAGATTTATATGATAATATTTTTATACAGACTATTTTATATATACATATATAATTTGTAATAAATTATTTTTATTCTATATATTATTGATTTCATATTATTTTATCTATAACCTTTAAATTCTCTCTTAAATAAGTTTATGTATTTTCTTTCGAATTCATTTATTATTTATCATTCATTAGTGTATGTTTTATTTACGAATTATCCCTCCATGTTGTATATTATCATCTATCGCATTCTATTCGCTTAAAAGGCTATGTTCGATATCATTCAAGCATCAAAATCATTTTATTCAAAAATTTTCAAAATTGAGATAATACTCGTATTTAGGATTTTCAAGGAAATTGAGCCCTAACGTATTGGGTTCCAATTTTCTTCGTTAAATCTAACGATCGAGAGTTGCTCATTAATCAAAAAATAAAATGGAAAGCTTGTTGTCGGGAATTTAATATGTTGTATCCTAACGTATTGGATGTGACGTATTGATTTCTCGAGACAAATATTTGTTAAAAAAATGATAACAAAGGAAGTATTTCAAGTTTAGGATTTTGAGAAATTGTGCCCCAACGTATTGGGCTGCGATTTCTTAAATCTTAAATAAATGGATATTCTTTTAAATTTTTATTATAAGAGTATTTTGGACTAAATCATTTTTGAGGAAATAGAATGTCATGCCCTAACGCATTGGGTATGACATTTTCTTTCTCTGAAATGATAAGAGTTTTAATAAGTAACGTTTTTTAGTTTTTATTAAGGATCATATTTTTAAATTTTCGACATTAAGAGACTAATTAATTAACTAGGTACCAATTTTGGGCGTTACGAGGGTGCTAATCCTTCCTCGTACGTAACCGACTCCCGAATCCATTTTTCTAAAACTCGTAGAACAAAGCTATTGTTTAAGTGATCCAATCACACATCAATAAAAGATTGGTGGCGACTCTCAATTTTTGTTTTTTTAAAGTCGACAATTAATTTTTTTTTTCAAAATAAAAAATGGTTTCGACACCCTTCACGATAAGGTTATCTCCATACAAATTTTGCTGCATTCATACCCTTGATAAAAGGATACCAACAAGCTGAATGGGAGAACTTGAGAAAGTTGCTTGTGAAAGCATTTAACTTAATGTTATTTTAGGTTGAGTCAGATGAAAACTTCATCCCCCTTTCCACTTTTTCTTGTAAGCATGAGATGGAATAAAATAGAGAGTTGACAATATACCCTATAGTCGTAGTTTGTTTTAAATTATGGAACAGCTTAGTATAGTATCATAAGATGCCTTATCAGATTTAGATTTATATGCCAAATGGAGATTTGAGTTTGCTTAAATATTAATGTTTATATGGGCATCAAATGCCTTGGCCAAATCAAAGGCACAATTTCTGGGATATCTTTATGTTAGTAATACAAGTTGCCCTTTGGTCCGGTCTACGGGACGTTGATGATATTAAGCTTAAAGCATACAAAATTTTGACCTTTAGAGCTTAAAACCCACGTGCATTTACTCTATCAACAAGCTACTTGGTTATGGAGTTTGACAATTTAGTTATACTACAAATCTAATACCAGAATTTTTTTATCATTTTCATTTCTATATTTAAAAGGACTTAAAGATTGAGATTGAAATTTAGAGTCTCAAGGTTTAAATGGACTCAAATCCAAACATACATCCAATATTTAGTAACATTAAAAAAAATGAAATCTGTCAACAACTGAGTTTCTATATTTTAAAAAAAAAAGAAAACTATTAAAGGGGAAGAGGGAAACTGCACATCACATAACAGATACTTTCTTCTTTGTTATCCACCTGTTTTTGGCGTTCTCCATTGCTGCATTTTTCAACCTCATGAGCTCTTGGAAACACTGCTGATACTGTAAATTAATGGCATCAAGCTCAAACTTCAGCTCCTCAAACTTATCCTTGTCTTCCACTGACATAGAACAAATGCTTGACAAGCTCATATCTTGTGATGCAAATGAACATGAATCCATTAAGTAGGATGTATCAGAGTAATTTACAGAGTCATTTATCACAAAAGATTCGCAACGGTTTTCCTCGTCGCTCACTTCTTTATGTCCGAAATGATTATAAACACATTCAATATCTAAACCAAAATCATATGTTCTTGAATCAGTATGGTACTCACCATTACTGTAACCCGAAGATCCCATTAGCTTGTTATTACTTCCATCTGAGGCTACCACTCCGTCACATTCGGTTGATATATCAGAACTGAGAGATTCTTGGGTGTCTTGACATTTCACAACAGCCAACTCTGAGAAAACTCCTTGCTCACTGACTGTTTTAATAGTGACATCACTAAGGCTTCCAGATGAAGGTTTCCAGTAGGGTACAAGCTGCAAGATCATGCTGTCAATCAACTCTGCAATGGCTATTATATCTTCATTTGACAAATCAAGTTGTTCGACCATCTCCTCAGTGATTGAAATAGCAGTATCGGAACCTAGATAAAATGAAAAATGGATATTCCTTGCTCGACCTGTTAAAAAATACACGGTGCATAAGTCGTTCTTTGAACATAAAGAGTAAGACTTTTTCTATAGCAGAATATTCACTTACCGTATCGATCGGCAATACGCAAGGTCAATGAAATTGTATGATCGTCATTTTTCTCCCCTTTTAACCTGAATTCGTTATTCTCTATGAAACATTGTAGCTCAAGAGTTGAGGACCGAGGAGCCGCATTGATGCTTTTCGTAAGCTTTTTGCAGTTAGGATCTATGTCCATTGGATGAACTATGTCCATTGGATGAGGTTCAGGCTGGATCAAATTTACTAATTGGGGCATAACATTTGGTAACTGCAGTGGACCACCGCGAACATCCTTGGCGGTTTCAGCCAAAAGGAATGGATCTTTCAAGAGCTCCGCAGCTGGCAATCTAATAGATGCTGGAAGAAGACATTTCTCAATAAACTGCTTAACTTGGGGATCATTCACTTTGCCAAGGGAAGCAGGCTTAATACCCTGCAGGGAAAAGAGTTAGAGAGAGATTAAACGGGAATACTGGAAGAAATTAAATATTGGAGAGAGTTGTCAACTTACAGAGGAAACTTTCTTATATATTTGTGCAGGATTTTTGCATTCATTATATGGATAATCACAAGTAACCATCTCCAACATGCACAGACCAAAAGAATAAATGTCGACAAGCTCATTATACTCCTCATCATAAAGCTCTGGAGCCATGAATTCAGGTGTTCCTACACCAAAGAACAAAGCATTACAAATTTCAACTGAAATGGATTAGCTGAAGTCACAGCATTACTTATTTTTGTGAAAATGAAGTACCAATTACACTTTGAGCAGTGGGTTGCTGCATGACGGTTGCCAACCCGAGATCTCCGATCTTGACTTCTCCATTGTTTCCATTTACAAATATATTATCACATTTTAAATCTCTGTGAATGATTGGAGGATTGTGACTATGCAGATAGTGTAAACCTCTAAGGATCTGCCGTGACCAGTTCTTGATGGCTTTCAAATCAACATTTTTATGCTTCTTACGGTATCTAAAAGGAGAAAGTAAATTCCAAAATATCATAAATGAACGACAAAGCCAAGCAGAAAAGAAGTTCATGGAACTTACTGCCTCAAACTTCCAGAAGTAAACAACTCTGTTATCATGTTGATGGAATTGTTCTTATCATCCACCCAGGAATTGTAGAACTTCATAATATTTTCATGTTTCAATGACTTCAAAAGGTGAACCTCCGAATATAATCTTTCCAGCTGTTCAGACGTCTGCAATACATCTTCGATATTGACTTGGTTCCACGCAACCTCTATTCCATCAGCTTCGTCAAATCCCTTGAAACTACAAAAGAGACAATATAGCAGCCAAAATGGAACCATCAATCAAAACCATATTCCTATACAAGTTAACCAAATTTAGAGAAGATATGCCTTGAAACCATACACAGTCTTGAATGCTCCCTTCCCCAGGATCTCATCATACTGAAGGAATAAAAACAAAAACCATAAAGATTATATCACTAAATCCAAAAGAGCAAACCAATGAAGCAACTTCTAATAAAGCAAAATACTTAAGAATAATATAAGGATTTAAGGATACACATTTTAAGCTTAATTTTGTTAAAGGCATTTTTTATAATCAAAATTTGTCATGTTCATTAAAATGCAAGCAATAAAAGTAATTATTTCACCTTGTAACAAAAAAAAAAAACACTTAGAACAGCTCTAAAATGAGCAAAGATGAGAAATTTGCAAACTTAATAATCTAGAAGTTCAAGGACAATCAAATTTGGTTAAATTCAGGCCAATTGATTGCATTACTCAAACTTTACGCTGTTTGGTTGCTAAGAAAATAGGTGGGAAAAAAATTACCTTGGACTGCTATTTACAAAAAATTATATTGACAGGCTTAAACAATAAGCAACTAGTTGATTATTCTGTAAAAGTTCCAAATTTTCCTTCAGAATTCGAAAATTTATGTCAAATTGCTTTGCTCCAAGTTTCTTGGCAACCAAACAGATAGGTAAACCATAAACAATGCAAGAGAGAAACAACAATATACATATATAAAAAGGTACCGAAAAATATACCCGAACGTATCGACCCGACGGATCTTTCTCAGCAAAATCACAACCATCAGCCGCCTCCATTTTTTTATGTGCAGAAAGAACTAACCGACGCCACAACTATAAATCCCAATCGAAAATTCCAAAAAAAAACAGCCAAAATACACACAAAAAAAAAGAAGAAGGGAAAATAGACAAATTATGAGGGGGGAAAAAGGCAGAAAAGGCTGTTATAGGTCAAAATTGACCCTGATCGGAAGCAAAGACGAGGAGGAGGAGAGAATCTGTTGTTGTTTTTCAGAGAATGCCTCAGAAGCTATTGAATACGAATCGATTACCGATCGGAATCGGAATCGGAATCCACTTCCAAATGCAACGACGGAACCCATATATTCTTCCACCGGTTTCCGATAATCCAATTTCATACGGTTGTTTGTACCTTGAATCGAATTTCTAATGAATTTCATACCAATCCCATATTCTCCCCCCATAATGCTACCCGCATTTTAATTTTATTCCCCCAAAAGTTTTCACGGAATTTGTGAAATTTCGAGGCAGCAAAAAATCCTTAAAAAAAAAAACACTTGAAATTTTGGAGACAGAGATTGAAAAGAAGAAGTGGCAGAGGCTAAAGAAGCAAGAAAACGCAACTTAGTTGTGGGGTTGGGGGCATATTGAGAAGTACCTTAAAAGGGTTGCACCGATTTTCAAGGGTACGGTGCGGTGCGGTTTTAATTGCTATTACCAAAAGGGAATTCTTTTTCCTCCCCCAATTTACTTTCCCCTCATCATCAATACCCTATTTAGGTGTTAGTCCTTTATTACTTTTGAAAAGTATAGTAGAAGAGTATTTTTAAAAAATTTAATTTAAAATTTAAGTGTTTAGTATTATTGTTAAAAAATACTTTTGAGAAATAAAATGTCTATTTTAGACATGTTATTATCAAGTAATAAATATACATTTAAATAATATTTAAATTAGTTAATATTATTATATTTTAGTAAGAATATAAAAAATTATTATAACTTGTTGTTAATATTTTAATATATGAAATATAAATTTTAAATATTTTTAAGCAATAAATATTATTTATTTATAAAATTTAATTAAAATATATAAACTAAATTTTAAATATTTAAATATAACTATTAAATATTTGTAATTAGTATTTTAAAAATATTTTTTATTTTAATTAATGATTTTAACACAATTGTAATTAAGCACCAAAAAAAAAAGAAAAATACTATGTTATTGGAGAGGTGAAAAAGTAATTAAGCACTAAAAGTGCCCTTGGGAGAGGAAAAGCTAAAATTTTTAGCTTCTCATTTTCAGCTCCTTTTTAGAAGTGTTTTTTAAAAACACTTTTGAAAAGCTAAAAATTTCAGCCAAAAGCAACTTGTTCTTCACAGTTTTTCTTTTAAAAGTGTAGAAGTGCTTTTTTTAAGCAATGAAGAACTGGCCCTTAATGGAGTTTGGCTGGACTTTAATCCTTTCCAATTATAAAATATTTATTTTAAGTCATTTAAATACTTTTTTACTTTCACCCCTCTAAAAACGAGTTTGTTATTAAAAATTGGCTAATACTATAAATTTGAAGTTAAAAAGTTTGTTAAAGAATCAGGAAGGTTATCTATCTTAAAGTAGAAGAGTTTAAGGACCAAAAAATAAGTAAGCAAGAGCAATCAATTTATGAGATTTCCTGAACTGAAGGCTGTGCATTTTGGATTTGGTTAATCATTAAAGAAAGCACGTAGGAAGAGCAATGATGGTTTTTTTAATAATCTCATTATAGAATCTGATCATATCTATTCTTTTTGACACAATGTCTAGAACTACTCATAGCCTTCCCTACCCGATAAATAGGAGGATAGTACGCTTCAACGCACTCAAACTCACGTCCTCCTGCATTGGCAACAATGCCATGCTAATCGATTTAAGACTCAATCAACATATTTAAGGTGATTTAACTGCTACTAAATTTACATTTTGATAATTTAACTTCTTAGTATTATAGAATGATAATTGAATTATTCGAAAAATTTGAATTTAAGTTATTAGACTGATAAAATTGCTATTGTACAACCTTCTTTGCATTGCCTGCACCAATTCTTTTGTTCTCTTTTTCTTCTACAAATTCGTTTTTTATGAAACAATTTTGAATGTCAAAATTTGTGAACCAAATTTCAAATAAAATTTTTTTCTGATCTTCGATACTAACCGTTAAATTAACTTGGATGTAAGGTTCGTTTTTCTACTTGTTAATAGGTATTAATCTACAGACCAATTGTCAAATTATAGCTTAGAACTTGTGAACCGAACTTTAAAAAAAAACTTAATAGTCTAGTGATTAAAATAAAAGTATTACTTAAATAAAAAATTTAAATTGTTTAATAATTATTTTGTAATTTTTTAAAGTGAAAGCATAAATATCAAAGTTTATTTTTTAAAAAAATTAAAGCTTTGTCCGTACAAAAAGGATGGTGCATTTTGAAATGCATAGGAATCCACAGTCCAAATGATGTAATTTGTTGAAAAGAAAATGAATGATTGATGTATGAATTTCATGCAAAGCAACAATCGATGTGAAACCACTTCCATGTTTCTTGGGCACACCACCCATCTTTTCCAATTAAGCTAGGGGTGAAATATTAAAATAATTAAGCTTTTAATCTAATAATGATATTTTATTTTTAAACAATAATTAATATAAAAATAAAATTGGTGGAAAATATATTAATCAAGATGCTTCTACTTAAATCTTGATACACTAATAATTTTAAAGATTCATATTATTTTTATATTCAAAATTTAATATTAAATTATTTTTTTATATTTTATTCCCATAATTACCCTTAAAATCATTGCATATGACATGCATTACGTGACAATAAGAGAATACCTTTAATTAGCATTACCGAAGCTTGAGGGACAACTTTCATTGTAGGTATAGATTAGCTAATTGAAGGAAGATCCAAAAGTAATTGTATTTTATCGATAGGTGGTTGAATGCAATGGTAAAATATATTATACTTTAAGGAGAGAATATACATTCTAATTTTAGAGGTAAAATTGTTAAGAGGACAACCTCAAACCCTAAACATGGACTATAAAACGTACATGCAAATATATATATATATAATTTAATCATATTTAAAATAATTCTTTTGATAGAATATAAATTATAAAAAATAAAAGAAACCAAAAGAAGGTGATTATTTCATATATTCGTTTGTTTCTGTTTTATTAGTAAAAGGATTAGAGAGGCCCTTATACTATGAATCAAACCGCATTTTCCCCTATACTAAAAAATAAGCAAATTAGTCCCCACACGTTAGATTAAAGAGCAAATTGATCAGCTTATTAAAAGTTCCATCAATTATTACAGTTAAAATGAGTCTATGTATGTTAGCATGAGGAACATGTGACACATCACGTGTAATTGTCTGATTATTCTATCAACTACACCGGTTTTTAACAATAGAAATAGATTGTTTTTTTTAACAAAAAGGACCAATTTGCTTTTTAATCTAATGTACAATGTTTAATTTGCTCAATTTTAACAATAAAAATTAGTCTCTATACGTCAATATGAGGCGCATGTAACATGTCACATGTAACTATCTGATTATTCTATTAACTACAACAGTTTTAACAATAGAAATAAATGAAATTTTTACATGAATTTAGGACTAATTTGCTCTTTAATATAATATACAAGGATTAATTTACTCATATTTTGAGTAAATGAGGCAAAATGTAATCTGACTCCTATTATAGGACTTGCATGATGTACTTTTACCTTGTTTTCTCATCTATAAAGCAAAGAAGTCGTAGAATTCCTTCATCGTAACTTCCGTCAATCAATTTAAAATAGTCAGCATATAAGGATTAGATGAAGAGAAGAAGTGTTCAAGAATTAAAAATTTATTGGAGTATTTAAAGCTTCATTACTTTATATAAAAAATAATTAATTTATAGATATGATAAATCAACTTTGCTTAAAGTTTGTTACGACGACATTTAGAATAAAAACTGACAAATACAAATATTCTCGCCCACTACACTCGCTGCTACAGATTACATGAATGCTTGTGCACATTCCTTGCACACCAGATGGAATACAATCCATCATTAATTTTCTAACTGATTTATCTTTATTATTGACGTTGAAAGTCCATACATTTATATTCATACCAATATATGACATTCTAAAACTAGGATTTAAGATCTATGTACATGCTTATATCTATCCATTCTAACATGTCTCGGAACAGGGATGAAGTCTAGAAGTTGTTTGGGCAGCATTCAACGACCGAGTTGCACATCCATGGGGTACCTTGGATTCATTGAATTGTATTACGCCTAACAAGGCCAACACTCAGCATGGCTCGCCGCCTAATGTCTTTCCAAAACTTTCTGATATGTCCCTCCAAATATCATCAGAGACTCTTTTTTGTTCAACGTATACGGGTTGTATTTAACTACTTGTTCCCTAATCTTTACGACTAACAATGCACTTGTTATTACGACCACATGCAATTCACACTATTCGCTGCTGGGGCCGTGTCCTAATAACATGGCAAGTCATCTTCTGGAGATTAAATAAATACCATAAGATATACTGTTCATATATAAGACTGATGTCAAATTACTAACATCCATTGCATCACTTATGAACTAAAGATTATTACTTTCTTCACAGACAGTTTGTTGTTTTTAGCTTTATGTTTCTGTCCCCCTATGCTTTCAAACACTTGATCCGTTATTATTAAAAACATTAAAGTAATAACAATAATAAAACCTTTAAATCTTAAGCTTTTTCATATCATAACATGTCAATTGGCTTTAAGCAGCAGAACAAAGAACACACCATAATCGGATAAAAATTCTTATTCAGTCCTAAAAGTCCCATGTTTTAACATCCTCCATGTTTTAACACCATAATTGAAGAAAAGTGGGGAAAAAAATATCCAGTGACTTGGAGCTGTGTGTTTTTCTCAATTTGTCATTGCTAAATTATGTTGAAATGAAGAAGAAACATAAGAAAATATGTGGGTCTACCAGCAGGTATCTTTGAAACTACCATTCATCATACAACTTCACAGTATCAACTTCTTCAGACTAGTTTAGCTCCACAAAGAGGCTGGCCTGAGGATGTAATCCGGCCTCTTTCAAGGTCAGTGAGCGCTTCTCTGTACCATATGTTACTCGAGGAAAGTTGGAGACAAGGTTGTAATCCTCAACTTCTAAGCAACCCAATGAATCAACATAATCATAAACAGCTTGGATTAGTGCAGTACTGTGAAACCTCCTTTCTTTGCGTTCTCCAGTAGGAAAACGTACCAAAACCTGATTCACCAACACAACAGGCAAATATTTAATTTGGGAACTAACAAATATGCTTGCCAACAGAGAAAGTCGAAAATGCAGGTGATTTATGACAGAACCACATCATTGGAAATGAGAAGAAAGGTATTTAAGCCTGCTTAACCAGATCTAAAAGCTTGTGAAGTCAAAACCAAAGAGACATTACTTGTGTAACATTAGGTCCTTTCTCAGGTTCATCACCAAGTGACAAGGCTTTCTCTTGCCGCATTCTAGCTCGGGCAGCTTCCTTTTCAGCAGCTTCACGTGCTGCTCTTTCACGAGCCTCTTCTTCTTCCTTACGTTTCCGCTCAGCTTCTGCTGCTTCCCTTTCCAGACGTTCTTGCTCCTCTCTCCTCTGGCGTTCCCTAGCCTTTAATCATAAAAAGAAACGACAAGGTTTAGACAGTGTCAAGTCATTAGTCAAACAGTAGGTTTTACAGCACAGATCCATTCAATGAGCAATAGAGGGATAGCAATTTCACATTTCTAGTCGTCTTCGAATATGATGGTACCAATGGGGAAGTATTATTAAAGTTACTAATTTAAGATTACAAATCAGCCTACCTGATCAGCTTCAAGCGCAGCTCTATAAGCAGCATCTTGCTCCTCCCTTAAACGCATGTTGTTTCTTCTCTCTTCTGCATCTAGTCTTGCAGCAACAAGAACGGGAGCACTTTCTTCAAGCACTCTCTGTAGTATTGTGAGCATTTCTTCAGGAGATTTAGGTCCCTCAACCTACAGAGAAAAAGAATAGTTCATTGTAATACTCAAAAGGAAAGATCACCATTAACAATATTGGCATTCCAGGGTTCAAGACTTAAGTTTAAGAAAGAGATAATTTCACACAGAATGTAGTAAGAGCTAGAGTGAATGACATTGAAACTGTATAAACCTGATTTGTGAAAGCAAACAAGTCCATAAACAGCTAAATCCACTAAATAACCATTTATTAAGACAAGTCACAGCCAAAAAATAATGAGAAGCACTAGTGCTAAGAAGTCAAGTAACTAAAACATACACAGGCAGAGAAGTTTAACATGTAGTCAGGAATGTTGCGCGCACAATTTAGGTTTAAGCTGCATCTTAATGTAAAGAAACAGAGAAGCTAGTACCTAAAAGTAAGCACAATATAAGTCTCAAAAAATGCCTTACAAAAAAATAGGAGGAACTACTATTTGGCATGTGGAAAATCGGATAAGATAAGCTTTAAGCTCATTAATCATTAAAAGAAAATTCATTCTACATTTATTTGTACTTAACAACTATTTGACTTACCTCGTTATTGGCTTCTAAACTCTAGTTACTATATAGTAAATCCGTTGTCAACATTATGTATTATGCATAAAACAAAAGTAAGAAGAAATTCAACTAAGCTCGGTACTCATCAGAAACACAAGGACAAAATAACAATTAGAATGAAATCCCTGATTTTTTTTACCTACTTATCCAGTATCATGTGATTAATTGAAGTCATAAATGAACTTAAACTTATCTGAGAGTATGAACAATGGGTCAATTTCAGTTTCTGAAATTTCCAAAATGAAAGCTAATCACTATGATTCTTTTGCCCTTGAAAACAGTATTAAATTACATTATCAATAATTTCATCCAAAGTGAGAATCACAATGGTACGCACCTGTTGAAGAAGCGCGATCCTCTGATTGGTAGCAGGCATAACGACTGCACAAAACGGGAACCTGGAGGCTTTCAAGCTATTACTCATCTTAAAACCTTCACTAGCCCTAATGCTTCCGCCCCACGCTACGAAATTCTCATTCACAAAGGCCGCCAGAGCCTGGGAACACAACGTCCTTTCGCAGAACACGGGCGAATCCGGGTGGTCCGGCGAGTGCAAGTACACAAACAACAGCTTGAAGGCGTTCCTCGACCTCTGCAACGCGTCCATAAAACCCTCGCCGACAAAATTCAGTCCTCTCGTTCCGTACTCCCTTTCAAACTCCGCCACGAAATCCATCGCTTCAGAAGCCGCAGCTGAGACCGATACCAATCCGGCCGATGATTCCCCGCCCTGCCCAGAGCCTAGCCCGATCATCCCAAGGGAATACGAAAGAACTCCACCTGCGGCCCATAGACCCAGCCCAACAGCGCCAGAGATCAACCCTAAACTTCCGGATATCACGGAAATCGGTAATGTAACGAGTCTCCAGGCTAAGCCCGGTGCGGGAGCGGTAATAGGACCGGAGGCGGAGGCGGAGGCGGAGGCGGAGGCCGAGGCCGAGGCGGAAACAGTCCGGGCCCGTGAATCGGGAGGGTCGGAATCAGAGACAGTGGAAGAAGCGGAGGGTTGAGTGGAAGAGGTGAAGGAAGAGATGGCGAGTTCAAGGTCCCAACCATGGGCCTGAAGGATTTCGGTACACAAATCGGGATCTTCGAGTCCCGTGATGGCTTGAAAATATGCCAATTTATCGGTTACATCAACCATTTCTCAAGAATTCACAAAACAAGAAAGAGGAAAATTCTATTTCCTTCGTTCTTGCAGATAAATGAAATGAAATGAAATGAATTGAAGTCCGACACCGAGTAGAAGACAAGGGAACTTCCTACCTTAATTTTTTTTTTCCTTTTTGAATTTTCTGTTTTACGTGAGAAACGCACTGGAATGTTCTAAAATAAAAGTCGCGGTTGGGATCGCGTTTTGCCTACCAGAATCGGGCGCCACGGTGTGTTGTTAATTGACAAAACTACCACTGTTTGCGATTTTTTTAGGGTAAATTATGCCTATGGTCACTTTTATTTATCTCAAGTTATATTTTAATTATTTATGTTTGAAATGTTACGTTTAATTATTTACGTTAATGTGCTGTAACATTTTAATTATTGAGCCATTAATTGTCATTAACGATATAACGGTAAGCTGACGTGGCATGTTAAATCATCATTTCAAAGAAAAAAATTTAGATTAAATTATACAGTTGTTCTCATATTTTTTCGTTTTAAGCAATTTAATTTTTTCTTTTATGTTCTTTAAATTTTTCTTCTTTTTATTTTATTTTTCATTCTCTTTTGCTTCTCCCTTTATTTTCCTATTTCTCCATTTCTTTTAACATATCAATAAGTTGAATTGACACTGAAGAAAGAAGGCAGAGAAGTCGAAAGCCATCATTGCCTATAACCAAAACTTATAAACTCATACTATCTGCTAACCATCAAAACCCTCCACTACCACCCATCATCTTCATTTCATTTACTAATACCTTCACCACTACCATGACCTCCTTTCAAAAACATCTCAAAAAATCCCCAACATTTAGACTACCCAAGATCGAATCTCCACCACCAACCATTAGATTGGCTCGATTTTCTTATATGTGCTCCTCCATCACCGGTCATTGTCTAATCTTTGACTCTCTATGATTTTTTGAGACTTATTAATTGTTGTTTACTTGGATTCTTGATTGATTTGAACGTGGGTTTATTTAGTGAGGAGGATAATATTGTTGGGTTTGACATGAATGAGTTCATGGTAGTGCTGAATGTGTTAGTGGATGAAATGAAGATGATGGGTGATGGTGGAGGGTTTTGATAGTTAATAGATGGTATGGATTTATGGGTTTTGATAGCTTTCGGCTTCCTGCTTTTTTCTTCATTGCCAAACTGACTTCCTAATATGTTAAAAGAAATGGAGAAGTAGAAAAACAGAAGGAGAAGCAAAAGAGAATGGAAAAAAAAGGAAAGTTTAAAGAACATAAAAAATTAAATTAAATTGCTCAAAATGAAAAAATATAGGGACCAATTGTATAATTTAATCTAAAATTTTTATTTGAAATGATGATTTAACGTGGCATGCCAGCTTACCGTTACACTATTAACGGCAATTAACGACTTAGTGGCTAAAATGTTACAACATGATAATGAAAGTGACTAAAATGTAACATTTCAAACATAAATGACTAAAATGTAACTTAATATAAACAAAAGTGACTATAGGTGTAGTTTACCCTTTTTCTTAACTCGAAATAAATAAATAATTTGATTATATTTATTCAAAAATAAAAACAAATAAATATTTTTTTTCTAAATGATGTGCATAATTAAACCGAAATTAAGATTTTATATGTATAATTTTATCAAATTAAAAGTTTGCTAAATTATATAAACCCCACAAGGAGTTAGATTGTATTTTGTTCTCTTTATTTAAAAAATAGGCAAATTAACCTAGGTGCATTAGATTAAAGAGCAAATTGGTTCTTTTTGTTAAAAATTTCATTAATTTCTACTATTAAAAAATAACGTGAAAGGCAGAATAATCGAACAATTACACGTGGAGTGCAACATGTACCTCATTTTAACGTCCAATGACTGTTTTTTTAATAACAGAACTGGATGAAAATTTTAACATAAATACTAACTTGCACTTTGATTCAATGTATAAAGATTAGTTAATTTATTTTTTAGTAAAAATAGTAAAATGTAATCTAATTTTTATTACAAATGTCTTTCATAGTACTTTTAGCCACGTGAAAGAAAAAATGTATTTATTAAAATTTTATTAGCTATAAGTGAGAGATATACAAATCTTCATCCATGTTCAGAGTACCTGTTTTTATTTTTATATAAATATCATTATAATAATATTTCGTATCATTTAAAAAGTTACCATAGTAAATATATATTACATGAAGGTTCATTATTTTTAACTTTTAAACCATTTCTTTTAGTTTGTTCATAACTATCATGAACAATGCAGTGTACTTGTGACACTAACCGGTACCCAATTCCACCCGGCACTATCTTTGACTTTGTTTACCAAGAATATGGGAATGCCACTGAAAATAATGAAATTTATTTATTTCGAATTAAGCAATTTATTAAAAACAAGAATAATTAAGAAAAGAAGAAGCTGATCAATACAAAGGAAGTAATCACATCATAAGCCCATACAAACAGATCAGTGATGGATAACAGTAACATTACACTCCACAATGGCATCCCCAATAGGAATATCCAAGAAGTGAGTTTTAAACCTTGCGAACCCTTTGGCCATCCTGAAACCTGACGTCCCGTCTCCGTTATAGGATTCCTCCAGCACATGCTAATAGAGCTACCGTTGAATTTACCCCGACTGAACCCTATGTCCCAGTAAACCACCAAATTTAACACATCCTGGGTGGTGGAAATAATATTTCGTATCAATCATCTTTAAAAAATTTGTGGTGCATTACACAATTCAAATAACATTATTTTCTATTGATAATAACTATTAGGTGTACTAAAAGCTGTCAAAGGTTTAGACTTTTCTGTTAGTATAATTTGCTAGAATTCCAATTTACAGTCAAATTTATTAAAATATTTTGCTTGTTTAGCTTGATTAATTAAACATCCTTTTTGGAATAAAATAACCATAAAAATAATATTTTAATTTAATCTTTTATAATTAATGATCATTCTAGCTTTTCCTCTTTTATTTCGGCATGATTCCTAACTATAAAGGTTGGACTACGATGTGTACTATTAATTTTTCTATTAATCATTTTTTAATAATTCCTTAATTTGTATATCAAATTCATCTATATCTTGTTTAGTATAGATCATTGGTTTAACTCTAATAATTTTATTGGAATTTTCTAATTTAATATCACAATATCTAAGGCTATTTTGCCATGATTTTAATGGTTCTTTACTAAAATTATTATCTAATATTTTAAACAATCAATGACTTGTTTCAAGTTGTTTAATTTGTTATTTTCTTGGTGGTGTAATTTTTTATCACAAACAAATTTATGATTTTCTACTAATGGTATTTCTATAGAAGTTTTTCTACCGATAACATAATTAAATTTCTATCAATAGAAAATGACAAATGTTGATATATAAAATTATTACCTAATAATATGTCTTCATGCATTTCGAAAGCATAATATTTTAGGTATCACAAATCTTACATTATTTATATAAACTGTACGTTTCTAGCTTTATATTGAATTATGGTTTCATTACCATATATTCTTATGGCTCTTATTGGATACTTCATAGGTTCTCATTTTTTTAAAGGAATGGCATTTTTTTCTGCAACTACTAGTTGTAGCTCCAGTATCTAGTGAAGCATGTAAAGAATATATTTTATATTCTCTAAATTGAAATGTAATTTCAATATATGTGTAATATTTCCTAGATTGGAAATTGAAAATGTAATCACATCACTTGTTCCAAGTTTCATTTGTTAGAATATTATCGAAGTTTGTATTTCTTCCATTCTAGTGTTTCTAAAAGATACAGAGTTTCCACTTGGTTCTGTGGGAAAAATAGGAATATGGATTGTTTTCATTCCTATTGGTGTTGAAGATATAGAACTTCTAACATATATTCTATTATACTTACTTGGTTTAGAAGTACTTACACTATTTATCCTTTCTAACATCCAATCTTTTGGTATTGATAGATCTCTTTAATGTAATAATTTGGTTGTATTTCAATAGTGATTTTATTAGGTTCAAAGAGTTCAATAATTTTATTATTAATTTCTTTGATTTCTACTTCCACCGTATTAGTATATTCATTAATAGAAGTCTAATTGATTGCTAGATCTTTGGCTAAATCATTAATTTCGAATATTTTGTTTGAATTCTAAGACATAAACATTCTTCTATCAAAGGATCTGTAATAGATATAAAGTAATTTGGTTTAACTTTAAATCCTATTACTCTTGTATGCAAAATTGATTGAATTCCTCTAATAAGTGCTTTTATTGGATTTTCAAATCTTTTATCTAGTAATACCGCTATTATTGGTATATTATGACATTTTCTAAACAATGCTCTTATAGTTATCATTATAATTCCTAAACGTATATATCTAACTTGGGGATATTTCTTTTTAACCCTCTTAATTTTATCTTTATTAAATAGTGGGACCTCTAGTGTATTTGGCAACTGTATTACCACTTATTTTTTCTATATGTCTTTGACACCCACTACAGCAAAACAGGTTTTTAGCGGCGTTTTTTTGGACCTTTAGCGGCGCTTTTTGCCGCCACTAAAGATATTTGCGGCGCTTCCGAAAGCGTCGCAAAAAAGGCCACTAACGAAAACGTCGTTAACGTTTGCAGTGTTTACAACTAAAAACGCCGTTAAAGAACATGATCTTTAGCGGCGTTTTTCCCTAAGCGCCGCTAAAGAAGATGTTCTTTAGCGGCGTTTTTTTTAAGCGCATCTAAATAACATGTTCTTTAGCGGCTTTTTTATATGAGCGCCGCTAAAGAACATGTTCTTTAGCGGCTCTTTTTTACAAAAATGCCACTATTTTTGAGATTTTTTTATATTAAAATTTTCATTTCTTTTGCCCTCCTGTAGCAAAAAATCAAAAACAACCAAATCTAAACCAGCAAAAAGCAATAAATTTATATAATATTTCAAATTAAACGAATAAAATAATATTAATATCAATAAATAAAAGTGAATTCATATTATTTTTGCACAAATGTTAAAAGTTAAAACGAATAAAATAAAAGTGAATTCAATACACTATGACGGCGGAAGATGCGACTGAAACATCTTCATCATACTCTGAAGCTGCTGCTGGAGTTCTTCGTACTTTCTGCTCTGCTCTGCTTCTCTCGCTGCAGCCTCTGCTTTAAGTTTTAGCTGCAGTTCTTCATAATTCTTTTGAACCTCTGCTTCTCTCGCTGCAGCCTCTGCTTCCCTCGCTGCCGCATCTGCTTTAAGTTGTAGCTGGAGTTCTTCATATTTCCTTTGAACTTCAGCTGTGGTCGCTTGCATCTGAGTCATCTAGTCTTTTAACCTCTGAACTTCAACTTGAGCCTGACTCTCCGAAGCCATGTATTGCTGCGAACTGGATCCAAAATATTCGGTTGGGCTAACAAAATATCCTTGAAATCGAACCCAACCATACCTTTCAGGACCCAAAACTTCAGTAATAATCCGGTTATCAATGTCTTCAAGATGAACAGAACTATCACTAGAAGCAATCGCTTCGTACTCCGCCTTTTTATCCTTTAGTTTTTCTTAATAAATAAATCGTATAGTTAGGAACGCAATATATATTAAAAAACATATGCAACATAACAATAGTCGCATTACAAGCATTTCTCCCAATATTACAATCATCAGAAGCCACAAAGTCCGCTGGGAACGACTGGACACCATGATTGTGCATATTAAATGCATCCCACAACATACCTTCCATGTCATCCCCTCTATCAGACTGATGGTAAGCAGTACCAGAATAAGATACCTCCATCGTTGAAGAGGAAGTACTAGGCGGGCATTCTCCATGAAATAACCATTGTTTATAACCTCGAACAAACCCATCAACAATTAGATGCTCGTATACAACCTCACGATAATGCCAGTTTATGTTGACACACTTCTTACAGGGGCAAAGAATCATGTTCTCTTGGCTTGCATATTGAAATGTAAAATTTAGAAAATACTGTACTCCATTTCGATAACCGTTGCTAACCCTTGACAAATTCATCCAAGACCGGTCCATTTCTTAATTCTTGAAGTCTGACGTTGACAATAATTTGCACGGGTAAGTTATTTAATTTATGTAAGTTATGTAAGTTATGTAAGTTATTTAATTTATGTAGGTTATGTAAGTCCACGGAATTTATGTAAGTTATGTAAGTTATTTAATTTATGTAAGTTATGTAAGTTATTTAATTTATGTAGGTTATGTAAGTTATGTAAGTTATTTAATTTATGCAAGTTTATGTAAGTTATGTGAGTTATTTAATTTATGTAAGTTATTTAATTTATGTAAGTTTCTATATATGTTTATATATTGTATGTTAGTTATTATGTTATTATGTTATTATATAAGTTATTTAAGTTATTATGTTATTATATAAAGTATTATGTAATTTATTATGTTATTATGTTATTATATGTAAGTTATGTAAGTTATTTAATTTATGTAAGTTATGCAAGCTTATATACAAGTTATGTATTATAACATAAAGTATTATGTAATTTATTATGTTATTATATATAAGTTATGTAAATTATTATGTAAGTTATGCAAGCTTAAATATAAGTTATGTATTATATAAGTTTTGTAAGATATGTAAGTGGTGTATTATGTAACTTATGTAGAAAACTTATAAAATTAATACACATAAATTTTATTTCTCCCAAATTTAGAACACTTATTTAGAAAGCAAGTAAATTTAATACTAATAAATTTTAATACAAATAAATTTAGAAAACTTATTTAGAAAACTTATATAGATATTAAAACAATATTTACAATTATTTAGAAAACTTACAAATTTTATAGTAATAAGTTTTAAATATAGGTTATATACCCATACCATATATGGGGTGATATATTAAAAATATTGGTTTTAATAGATATTAAATTATCATTTGCAAATCTTTTTAATTTTAAAATGTTATTATTACAAAAATGAAATATAGGTTAAAATGCCCATATTAATATATGTAATATATAAAAGAATATAAATTTAAATATTTACGATATAATATTTCATCCAATATTTTAATATTTACGATATAGTTTATTAATTTAGAAGTGAAATTGATAACTTAGTTACATACTTTGCCAAAATCAATAAATTTTTCACATTAAACCGAATAAACTAATCGCCCATAATTTATTCAAATACTCTTTACATAAGTCCTTTAAGAATTGGGATAATCCGAAATTTAGTAAACTCTGGCGATTGTTTTTGATTGCGTAAACAGTTCGTCGACATATATCAAATCATAATTTAAACATCGCAATTATGTAATCAGGTAGCTGCAAAGTTATAAGTAAACAGATGCATATAGGTTGAAAACCAAAAACCTTAATTAAAACTCCTTTTAAAACTAAAAATAATAAGTAATCTATTAAGCTAAAATATATCCAGTCGAAATTTAAACATTTGGATGTGTTTTTGTAAGAAAAGTATATAGTGAAACATAGGAATAAATACCTCAAATTTCCTCAAAGTTGCATAAACTTCGCAAAAAATAACAAAACACAACTAACTAAGTACCAAAAAACACAAAAGAAGTAAATGAAGATTATTTAACTACATTTAGATTCAAATCAACTTAATATAAATTAAATCAAAATCTTAAATTGATAAACTAACTTAGTACCAAAAAACAGGAAAAAATACAATGTAGTAAGCGAAGATTATTTAACTACATTTATATTCAAATCAATATATCAATTTTAATTATCACAACAATAAACTTAATAATAATTGATAAAGTAACAATCAACTTAATATAAATTAAATCAGAAACTTAAATTAAACAAATATGGTAAAGTAACAGTTACAGGAAGCACAGGAAGCACAGTTACAGGAATTTTACAGAGAAAATAATCGAATTTCATTTGAAGCCACTAAATATTCCAGAGAAAAAGAAATTTTATAGAGGTTTAAAATTTAACATATGAATATTTCTTCAAACCTATTAAAGAAATGAATGCTTACCCATGGCAATATTTGCATTTTGTGATGAAGGACTATAAATAACTAGTGTCTTATCCATGATGATATTATCAAAATATCATACTAAACTTGGAACATGCTACATAAAACTTTGTAGACTTCACTTGATTAAAATCAAACAACATTCAGATTAAGTCAACCAAACTCAACCCAATCTAATTTGATTATGAAAAGCCAAAAACCCGAAAATAACTCAAATCCAAAATGGCCAAAACTCAAAATAACTTAAAACCCGAAATGAGCTAAACAACTAATCCAAAATGACCTAAACCTGAGACGACCTAATCTGAAAAAACCAACTAGCAGAACTAAATAATCCGAGCAGAAAATGACCCAAACCGAAATAACCTACACTTAATTTAAATATAAGACCCAAATATAATACTTTTCAAATAGACCCAAAATTTAAAATTTAACATATGTAATAACTCTTAATTTGTTTCAGTAATACTCCATTTCCCCTGAAATGAATGCATATAAAATTAACATATGTAATAAACAAATTAAGAGTTATTACATTTGTATGATAATATCATCATTTAAAATTAACAAAGTGCTAAATGGTTAAATCAAATTTATATTTGTTTATAGTACTAAACTTGAAATTTAACATATGTAATAACTCTTAATTTGTTTCAGAATACTCCATTTCCCCTGAAATGAGATAAATGCATATAAGACCCAAATATAATACTTTTCAAATAGACCCAAGATTTAAAATTTAACATATGTAATAACTCTTAATTTGTTTCAGTAATACTCCATTTCCCCTGAAATGAATGCTCGAAAAACTCCATTGGCAACGAAATTAAAGAAATTAAATTGGATGCTTGCATAATATTTTCTGCAAATAGCAACTCCCAAGTTAAAATTCTTTTAACTCAGGCTTTCTATCCATATATAACCATTGAAAGAATTAACAGAATTGGTTTCATGGTAAATACCAGCGAAATAAACAAATAATTCACACCATAGTTACATATATAATCGAAACCCTAAAAACCTAATATTTCTTCCCACAACTGAATAAAATCAGCAATGCAGGTTATCAATCTCTCTACGACTGAACAACTTCATAAAACCAAATAAACCTATATAACCCGAAGCCTAAAGACGCAAAAACAGTAACTGGAAGCAACGGGTAAAACCTTACCCAAAAAACTGAATGTCCTCGACACTGTCTTTGGAGTAAATGTTGCGAAGCCTCCAAATGAAATGATCCGGGTAAGGTAACCGATGAAATGATGAATCGAAAGAACAATACCAATGCAGGGGATTAGGGATTAGGAAAAAAAGTTGAAGGGGATTTAGGGATTTCGATGGAGGGCAAAGAATTTTTCAGAAATTAGGGGCTGGGTGCGAGAAAGGAAGGGGGAAAACTGCTAACCTAAGCAAAACGACGTCGTCTTTGTTAAGAATTTTTAAGTCCCTGAAATGAAAAGGCGACGTTCAGGGGAATTTCTAATATGCTATTGCGGCGATTTTAGCCAAAACGCCGCTAAATCTAATAAAATTGCGGCGATTCTGAGAAAAACGCCACTCAAATTTTAATATCAATTAAGAAAACGACGCCGCTTTCGTTCAAGTTTTGATAAATTTTTGCGGCATTTTTATTTAAAAACGCTGCTATTTCATGCCTTCTACGGCGTTTTCGATAGAAACGCCACTAAAAACAAATTCCCTCTAACCAAACGGCACCGTTTTCTATAATTTCTAGTACATTGTTGCGACGTTTTTGCTGCAAACGCCACTACTCTTAAAATTTTTCAATTACTTAATAATTTTATAAAATTTACATTTGATACATTAATATGCCACTATTTTTAATTGTTAAATTTTTACAAATTGAAATATTGTTCGATTTTAAATTTGAATTATGATGGAAGGCATTTTATCTGCTATTAAAAATTAATTTAATTTCGGTATCTAAAAATTTATATAATTCTATTATTTAGCAAATTTAAATTTTAAATAATTCTATTTAAATTTTGTTACTTAAAATTTCAGTATCTAAATCCTATAAACCATTATAACCCTTATATCCTACAAAACCATATACAGTAGACGTACAACCCTAGATCACATACCCTAAACATTAAACCGTAGACCCCTAAACCCTAGGCCCCAACCCTTAAACCGTAAGCCACAAATTAACTATAATGCCTAAACCCTTAACCCATATCCCCTAAACATATTGAATCGTGAAACATTAACTATAAACCCCTAAACCCATAACCCCTAACCCCTAACCCTAAACCCATGAACCCTTAACCCCAACCCTTAAACCATAATCCATAAGCCTCTAACCCATATCCCTTATACCTTGAATCGTAGAACATAAATATATAAACTATAAACCCCTAAATCCAAAACTTATAAATCATAAACCCCTAACTCGTAACCTTTAACCCATATCCCCTAAACATATTGAATCATAAAACATTAACTATAAACCCCTAAACCCCTAACCCCAGCCCTTAACCCTTAACCCCAATCCTTAAACTATATCCATAAACCCCTAACATATATCCCTTAAACCCTAAAT
This sequence comes from Gossypium raimondii, assembly GCF_025698545.1. Classification (NCBI taxonomy): domain Eukaryota; kingdom Viridiplantae; phylum Streptophyta; class Magnoliopsida; order Malvales; family Malvaceae; genus Gossypium; species Gossypium raimondii. Next base: position 30,072,383 of record NC_068566.1, on the reverse strand, counting down.
TAAAGAACATATATAAATTATAAACCCTAAACCCTAATTCATAGCATATATATATAAACTATAAAGTGTAAACCCCATCCATTAAAAAATAAACAATAAACATAACCCCTAAACTGATAATGCCTCTATAGTTAAAAAACAAAAGACTAAAACTTTTTGCGGCGTTTTAAACAAAAGCGCCAGTATTGGTTGACTATTCCGGCGTTTCTATAAAAGCGCCAGTATTGGTTGACTATTCCGGCGTTTCTATAAAAGCGCCACCAATTTTTGAGAAGCTGAACATGGAAACGGTGTCGTCTCACTTAACTCTTTTGCGGCGCTTTCCTAGAAAACGCCACTAATTCCTGACTATTGCGGCGTTTACTATTAAGCGCCACTAAAGTCTCTAAAAGCTATATAAAAATGTCATCATTTCCTTAACAGTTTACAGCGTTTTTAAACTAGCGCCACTAAAGGCCCTAAATGCTAAATAATAAACGACATCGTTTGCTTAATAGTCTTGCGGCGCTTATGTTAAAGCGCCGCTATTTCTTCACAGTTTGCGGCGTTTCTACGAAAGCGCCACCAATGTCACAAAAGCTCAACAAGCAAACAACGTCGTTTGGCTTAACTCCTTTGCGGCGCTTTTCAGAAATCGCCGCTAATTCCTATATTTGGTGGCGTTTTTAGACAAGTGCCACTAAAGTCTCGAAAAGATAAATGAAAAACGACATCATTTTCTTAACAGTTTTGCGGCACTTCTGATAAAGCGCCACTAAAGCTTCGCTACTACGGTGTTTTCTGAAATTCTCCACTAACGTCTCGAAAAGATAAATGAAAAATGGCAACGTTTTCTTAACAGTCTTACGGCGCTTATGATAAAGCGCCGCTAATTCTTGACTATAGCGGCGTTTTTCATTAAGCGCCACTAAAGTCCCCAAAACCTAAACTGAAAACGGCAGCGTTTTTCTTAACAGTTTTTGCGGCGTTTATGACCAAACGCCGGTAATTCTTGCATATTGCGGTGTTTCTAAGAAAGGGCCACAAATGTTTAAAAGCTTAACAGGAAAACGGCATCGTTGAACTGAACTCATTCGCGGCGCTTCCTAGAAGCGCCATTAATTCCTGTCTTCTGCGGCTTTTTTTTTAAATCGCCACTAATATCTCTGAATCCAAACAAAAAACGGCATCGTTCGCTTAGCTCTTTTGCGGCGCTTTTAGGAAAGCGCCGCTATTGATGACATTTTGCGGCGTTTATTTTAGTTCGCCGCTAATGCTATATTTTTTGTAGCGTTTTTTGATTAAACGCCGCTATAAACGCCACTAATAACCGGTTTTGGTGTAGTGACCATACTTTATATTCAGATATTTTATAAATTTCTTCTTTAAAAATATGATTTTTATTAAATTTTTCTATCATTTCATCATAAAAGTCATTTTCTTCTCCGATTATATTTCCTAATTTTATATCTTGTTGTTCATCCTTAGGAATTTCTTCTAATTGATTATTAGAACTACTTCCTATATTAAACATAAATATATATTCTTCATCATCTGTATGAGAATCATTTTATGATATTAATTGTATGATATTTCCTCAAGATTTATTTCCTCCTCTGAACATATTTCTAAATCTTGTTCTTCAAGTGTTTTAATTATTTTTCTTGCACTTTTTCCTTTATTAGGACAAGTTGGTGCTATATGACCTTCATCACATACTGAAACATTTACATTTTTGTTTTTAGGATTTTAGAAGTTTTTCTTCTAATAAATCTTTTCTTTTACTATAACAAGAATTTTCTTATTTCTTGGTTTCCATCGACTAGCTTATATCTTCTATTTTTCTTTTATGTTTTTTATAAGTATTTGGACATACTGATTTACATCCAAATTCTCATTCATTTTCTAAATTTTTGTACAATGCTTATTACTTAGTTTATGCTTAACTTGTTTAGAAGCCTTACTTTGTAAACAATAATTAGTTATTCCTTCTTTTGCAAAATTAATTCTATTTCCTATTGAATCTATGATTTTTATTCCACTCGGATATTTTACTATGCTTTTCTAAATAAGAATCTTATTTTTTTATACAAATCTCATCCCATGGTGGTGATAATTTATGGAAATATTGTTTTTTTCCAAAATTATATATTTTCGCTTTTAGTTTTTGATATTCATGAAGAAATTTTTAGAAAATTTTTAGAAAATTCTTCTAGATATCTAATATCACATAATTTAATTTTTGACAATACATTACTAGACAGACTATCTTGATCTTTTTTATCAAGATAGCCACAAAATTCTGTTTTTAGAATATAAGTTAACCCTTTTAATAAATCTTTGAGAGTTTGAATCTGGTTGATTAACTGCCCTTTTGTTTTTTTTTCCTTTTTTCTGATTCTTTCCATCTTCTTAGGAATTGTAGAACATCTCCTTGAAATGTTCCAACAAAGTAATTTAAAAATTTCTCTTTTGACCACATGTTGTTGTTAACAACTATAGTCATAGACTCTGCCCAATCATCTATAGTCTTTTCATAGTCTGCTATAGGAATATTATAGTTAGATCTAAATATATTCCTCATTGAGCAACATTGCTTTTATTTAGATCATCTATCCTATGTGGGACAAGTTGAGTAGATGGTTCCCCTAAATTTTTAGATTTTATTTCATTAGTAGCAATATTTTCGGTTTGATTATCAAAAATTCTAGTTGTACTTTCAACTTGTTCATAATTTTTATTGAAGAATCTTAAATAATCATCTTTTGAATATCCGGTTCTAGTTTTCTTTTTCCATAAGGATCTTGATATGTTTTATCAATATCCATTGGTTCTAGTATTTCTATATCTTCTTCATCATTGAAGTATTTTCTTCATCGATTTGTAACTAATAACATTTATATGTTCTAAGTTTATAGAATTATCGTAATTATTAGAACTACTACTACTATCTGTAGTGTCATAGTTTAACATATAATGATAATTGAATAATACAAATAGGTCTTTATGTTTTTCATAAAGTTGTTCTATTAGTTTTAGATATTCTATTCTTTCATTTTTATCGATGTCTTATTGAATTTATTCTTCCAATGTTCTATAAGTTGTTTATAGGATGGAAATCGTATTTCTGTTGATAAGCACAATTTCTTTATGTTTTTCATATTTTTTATGTCTTTTGTTTTTGGAAGATGATTTTTCACATGAAGTATCTTTTTCTTCTGACAAAGCTAATGTTATGTTAATATTTCCATAATATAAATGTCAAAACCATTTTTTGAAAAGGGGGTCGACTTTAATTTTGAAAAAGAAAACAAACACGGGAGTCACCACCAATCTTTTTTACTGAGGTGTGATCGGGTCACCTCGAAAAATAGTTATTTTTATAAAGGATTTGATTTATTAAAACGATAATTTTGGTCTATGAAATTCAGAAAGATGGGTTCGGGAGTCGGTTACGTACGACGAAGGATTAGCACCCTTGTAACGCCCAAAAATTGGTACCTTGTTGATTAATTAGTGTCTTAATGTCAAAAAATTGAAAATTCACAAAGAAATTTAAAAATATGATCCTTTTATTAAAATTACTTTTAAAGAAATTAAAGAAGGGTGTATCTCACGTTAATCGAGGAAAAAAATTACATCTCGTGAGTTAGGACACATCAGCTTAAATCCCGAAACGAGAATAAACATTAAAAATTTATTTATTTTTAGAAATTTTGGTCATCTCGGTTTTGGAGAAGAAATCATATCCCATAAGTTGGAACACGGTCTTTTTTTGATTCCCGAGAAAATTTTTGAAAATATGTTTTTTTAAAAAGGGTTCGTATATTTGAGATTTATAAAAAAAAATCGAGACCCCGTAAGTTAGGGTACAATTTTTTCGAATTCTAAAATTCGAAGTATTGTTTATTTTAAAAAAATGCATTTGGGTTGAAATTAATGCAATACTTAAAATCTTACATGAAAACGACGAATAAAAAAAACAATGATCACAAAATATACATCACTTGATATTAATTAATAAAAAACAACAAAATCAACGGTACTAATGAATAATAACAGTATAAACAATAATATAAAAAAACATAACAAGACAATATCAAAATTAAAAGAAATTTATAAATAAATACACAAAATAACATTAAAGAGATTAATCTAGGAAATATTGAAATGATCATTAAAAAGGGGTGGAATTAGGGTTATAGTAATAAAATAATAATATTAATAATAATAAATAGTCTAAAGTTTTGAAGAGAAAAAAAAGGAGATAAAATAAAATAAATGCATTTAAAGTGTTTAAGTTAGTAAATAAAAAAATGGAAATAATAATATAAAAACTAATTGATTTAATGATATAACTATAATAATAAGTATATAAATAAATAAGGTAAAATAATAATAGCAATAATAATTTTAAATTAATTAATTTAATAATAAAATAGCCAAAATAACAAAATAGGATTAAATTGAGCTTTAGAATAAAGTTTTGGGGCAAATTAGAAATAAACGCAAAAGGGAGGACTAGATTGAACGTACGGATAAGATAGAGGGATTGAATGGGCAATAATTGCCACCCTCCAAAACGCACAGTTCCATTAGGGACTAAAATCGAAGCTGGAATAAATTATAGGGCAAATTTAAAAAAAAAAACTTGATTGTAAATAATAAAAAGGGCGAAAGGGCCAGAAGCCCAAATAGACCCTTCCAAAAAAAACACGCGGATCCTGAGGTTGGAGCAGGTTGAGTCACGGGTTCATGGCCAAAACGGTGCCGTTTTGGTGCCTGAGAGGCTTGCCCAAAACAACGTCGCTTTAGGGGCCTATAAAAGTCAAGTTTTAAACAAAAAAAAATCATTTAGCCCCTAGTTTCAGAAAAAAAAAACTGAGAGCTCTCCCCTCTCCTTTCAAAGATTTCAAGAATTCGGCCAGCTTTGGCGCCGAACCACCGCAACAGCCGTCGGTTGTCGGCGACGGTGTCGCCATCCGCGGTGGCTGAAAAATAAAAAATATTTTTTTTGGTTTTTTCGACTCCCGAACCCAAAAAAATACCGATTTTCATCGAAATCGGCACCTCCATTACAAAAAGGTACGATTTTTATCCTTTTATTTTTGGTTTTCTTCTAAAAAAGAAAAAAATCAAGTAAGGAAAAAAATAAGAAATCAAGAAAAAAATAAGTTCTACCTCTGAAAAGGGTTTTTATTTGAATTGATTTTTCTCTGTTTTCTTTTGATTCATTCGTAAGTAAAAAAACATAAGATCAGGACCCTTTTTATAGCCCAAAAATACCACTTATTTTTCTATTTTTTGCATTTTTTTTAACTTTTGGACTCTTCTAGTTCATTTTGCAGGTACAGATGTGGCGTACGAAGCGGCGCGCATGGGGGAGGTGGCGACAGTTAAGGCGGCACGGCGCGCTAGGGAGATTGGAGGCAGTGGCTGAAGCTTCTAGGGTTTCTGTTTACTATTTTTTCTTTTGTTTTGGGCTTGTTTGGGTTATTGGGTATTTGGATTAGTTGGGTTTGGGCTAATTTGGGTTTTAGGTTTAGGTCTGCTATTTTATTGGGTTTGTAATTGGACTTTTAAAATTTGGTTTTAATTGAATGTGAGTTTTTTTTCTTTGGTGTTTATTGATTTAATTGGGCCCGGGCAAATTGCGCCAATTACAGTTGCCCCTTTTTGCTTATTGTCGTGTAACGAGAATGGAGTAAAGACTTTAAAAAGGGCCAATGTTGCTCGGTCTCTGAATCCCTATTTCTTTGATGCCTCTCTTCTTTAAGCAGCCTCGTTCTAACTCGTTGCCATCTCAAAGAGATAAGGCTTGTCTTAAATCTGCTCCTCTGCAACTTTAGGGAGATAAGATTTGTTGTCTATAGCTTTAATCTATTGCAACGCCAGGGAAAAAGATTCGCTGCCTTCAGCTTTATTCTACTGCAATGCTAGGGAAATAAGATTCGCTACCTTCAGCTTTAATCTGTTCCACTGCAACGCCAAGGAAATAAGATTCGCTGCCTTCAGCTTTAATTTACTGCAACGCCAGAGAAATAAAATTCGCTGCCTTCAGCTTTAATCTGTTCCACTGCAACGCCAAAGAAATAAGATTCGCTGCCTTCAGCTTTAATCTACTGCAATGCTAGGGAAAAAGATTCACTGCCTCCAGCTTTAATCAACTGCAACGCCAATGAAATAAGATTCGCTACCTTCAACTTTAATCTATTCCACTACAACGCCAAGGGAAAAAAAATTCGCTGCCTTCAGCTTTAATCTGCTGCAACGCCAGGGAAATAAGATTCGCTGCCTTCAGCTTTAATCTATTCCACTGCAATGCCCGGGAAAAAAATTTGCCATGATGACTTCGATCCATCCCATTGCAACTTCAGCGATATAGGATTTGTGGTTTCACCGATCTGTTCTCTAGGGAACATGACCTGTAAAATCCATTTCATTGGCTTATTCATTCCTAGTGATTAGGATGTTATGATTGGAATGAAATTAAAATCTCCTAACTAGATGTGTATGAATGAATGCAGAATGTCATGAAAATGATCTCTTAATGTTTGAGTTGTTATTGCTCGTTTATTAAGGCTCCATCATTGACGCGTTCTTGTTCGGCTGGTACCTTTGACAAAAGACCCAAAGAAACACTCAATCAGTTTGTCCTACTGTAACCTCAAGGTTCAACCGTACCTCTGGGTCACGAGTCTTGTGCTACTGAGACCCGGGGTATAAAATCTGACACCTTTTCCATCCTCTCCAACTACAATTCAGGAGTATAAGACGTGAATCCTCTTCCATCACTTTGGTCATTTACACCACTCCTAGGGTGTTGTGATCAGATGTTTATGCACAAATGTAAAATTCCCTTCTCTAAGAATAACTTCTTCTTATTGCTTGGCAATCATTGCTTGTCTGTTTATTGAAGCTTTGTCATTGACACGATGTCTTGTTGTTTTATTCAATCAATATTTTTGACAACAAAATCTGAAGAGATAGTCTTAATTTAGAATTTTCCTTCTCAAATATTTCCAATCTGGTGCGTTCTAAACAATAGTCCTATTTCAAGTTCTTGTATTATTTAGAAACTTCCAGAGTAATATGCAGAACTTCCTTTGTGAAAGTGTTGTTAGCCCATTAATCATTATTCCAATGCAACATGCTTGTAAAAGATCATAACACTGGATAAGAATAAAATTGATTTGGAACATAGCTTGGAATGAATAAATTATCAAGGATGATATAAAAAATAAAAAATAAAAAATAAAAAATAAAAAATAAAAAATAAAAAAGGGAATTGATTGGGCACACGCATCTTGAAAAGAATAAAGTATTCTAAGAATGTCAAATCCAATACAAGTAATATGAAGACTAGGTGCCCTAAATATCGCAGCTTGAACTTCTCTGTACAAACTTCTAAGAACTGTTTTGAGTTTGTCATGTGTTTAGGAGATCTACAGTACTTTGTCGATGTCCCAGACGTCACATACCCCTTTCCTGTTAATTCAGGTATAGCAAGATCACCGCATGCCCTATCTTGATCAATATTTGAGCCGCCCCTTTTTGGTTTTCAACTCAAATCCCTTTTGGTCTCAAGGCGCCCTTTGCGGGTTTTCACCTTTGCCTCTCATTTTCTTTTCTTTTTTCTTTCTTTTTTTTTAGGACTTAAAGCGCCCTTTGTGGGTTTTCACCTTGGTCCATTTTCCTTCTTCAGGTGAAGTACTTCTTGACTGAATATGAGTTTACAGGATTAGGTAAGTTTTTACCATCCATTTCACTCAAATCAACGCTCCTCTAGAAAATGCCTTTTTTACAACATAAGGTCCTTCCCAATTTGGCATCCATTTCCCTCTAAAATCCTTTTGTAGATGAAGGATCTTTTTCAACACCAGGTCCTTTTCGTGGAATTCTCTAGGACGAATCTTTTTGTTGTAGGCTTGCATCATTCATTTCTGGTACATCTGACCGTGGTGAATAACTTTTAGCCTTTTTCCTTCTATTATGTTCAACTGATCATATCGAGATTGGATCTATTCTGCTTCATCCAACTTTAGCTCAGCCAATACCCGGAGAGAAGGAATTTCAACTTCAATGGGTAAAACTACCTCCATACCATAAACCAAGGAGAAAGGAGTTGCCACGGTGGAAGTCCTGATTGATGTTCGATAAGCAAAGAGGGCAAATGGTAATTTTTCATGCCAGTCCTTGTAAGTCTCAGTCATTTTTCCCACAATTTTCTTGATATTTTTGTTGGCCGCCTCCACTGCACCATTCATTTTTGGGCGATACGGTGACGAATTATGGTGTCTGATCTTGAATTGACTGTAGACCTCTGCTATTGAGCTGTTGTTCAAATTTAACGCATTGTCAGATATGATTCTTTCAGGCATTCCATATCGACATATAATCTCCTTTTTTAAGAACTTGCTGATTGCTGACTTTGTGACATTAGCATATGAAGCAACTTCTACCCATTTAAGGAAGTAATCAATAACCACAAAGATGAAACGATGCCCATTAGAAGCCTTCGGTGATATTGGCCCAATGACATCCATACCCCATATGGAGAAAAGCCATGGAGAAGTCATAACGTGAAGAGGTAAAGGAGGTGCGTGTATTTTGTCTCCATAAATTTGACATTTATTGCACTTCTTGGCATAATTAATTCAATCTCCTTCTATGGTGGACCAGTAGTACCCGAATCTCATAATCTGTCTAACCATTGTGAAACCACAGACATGCGTTCCGCAAATACCCTTATGGACCTCCTCCAAGATTTTCTTAGCCTCCATAGCGTCCACACATCTTAATAGTACCTGATCATTTCTCCTTTTCTATAAGTCTCCCCATCTAAGACATAATTAATGGCTAGTCTTCTTAGAGTCCTCTTATCATTCTTATCTGCCTGGTCAGGATACTCACAATTCTTCACATATCGTAATATATCTCGATACCAAGGGATGTCATCCTTTTTTCCCTCTTCAATATTGTAGTAATGAGCTGGGGTTTCATAGATGCTCATCTGGATAGGCTTCATATCCTCTTGTTTGTTCACTTTGATCATGGAGGCTAGAGTAGCCTACGCGTCAGCCATCTGGTTTTCATATCGTGGGAGATAGCAGAAAGTAATGTCATCAAACTCTTCAATAAATTCAAGAACCAGCTTTTGATAACTAATTAATTTGGGATCTCTCGTTTCCCATTCACCTTTGAGTTGGTATATCACCAATGCTGATTATGCACGCTTCATATTCTGCCATGTTGTTTGTGCAAGCAAAATCCAATTTGCAAGTAAAAGGATAATGATCTCCGTTTGGGGATACTAAGATTGCCCCAATTCCATTGCCTACAGCGTTCGAGGCTCCATCAAAGTTTAACTTCCAAATGTGACCCACTTGGGAATTTTCTTCAATGGTTGCCACATACATCAAGTCCTCGTTTGGGAAATCAAAGTTTAAGGGCTCGTAATCATCCAAGGCTCTACTACCTATAAAGTCAGCTATTGCACTCCATTTCACGGCCTTCTGGCTCACATAGACTATGTCAAATTTGGAAAGCAAAATCAGCCATCTGACCATCCTCCCATTCAAAGTAGTCGCCTCCATCATATACTTTAAAGGATCTAATTTTGAAATTAGCCAAGTTGTATGGCACAACATGTACTGCCTCAGTCTTCGAGTTGTCCAGATCAGGGTACAACACAATTTCTCAATAGGCGAGTATCTCATTTCACAATCAGTGAATTTTTTACTGAGATAGTATATCACCCTTTCTTTCTTTCCTGTCTCATCATGTTGGCCTAGCACACATCCCATGGAATTGTAAAATACCGTTAAATACAATATCAGTGGCCTATCCGGACTAGGTGTAATATCCCGAAAATTACTACTGTAATACCTCGAAAATTACTACAGTAAGAAAATAGGTATCCTTGACAGTAAAATAAGAAAATAAAGTGACAAAAAGGGAAATTTTGAGTTATGACAACATTGGGAATTATATTATGACATATTAATACAGGAAACGATTAAATCGCAAAAGTGAGAAAAGTTTTGTTGCCCAAGAGTAAGTACTTGAAATTTGAGGGGTTAAAGTGTAAACACGAAAAAGTTGAAGGACCAATAGTGTAAATATTTTAAGGGTGGAATAATCTAGAAACTAAGGAAAACGGATGAATTGGGACCAAATTGAAAATGTGAAGAATTTTGAGGGACTAAATCAAATTTTACCAAATTAAATGATGACTCATGGATGAAATTTTTAAAGATTATAAAGGGCAAAATGGTCAATTAGAAGAGAGAGAAATCTAGTAGGCAATGATGGTGTTGGTGATATTTTAGATTAATTAATTAAATAAATATTAGTTTATTAATATTTTAATTTAATTTTTAAATGATATTTTATTATTTTATTATTATTCTATTTAGTATATATATGGAAGGAAAGATGAAGAATATTCATCTTCTTCCCATGCATCCAACGTATGAAGAGAAAAGAAAGAAAGAAACTTTCTTTTCTTTACAATTTGGTCCTTTCACAAAAATTTACCATTTTCACTTAGAAATCAAAAGAATTTTCATATCCATCAAGAGAGAAAGATAACAAGGAGACAATGGGGAGCTAAAATATCAAGTTAGATTCAAGAAATAGTAGCTACAGGAGAGAGAAAATCAAGTTAAAGATTGAAATCAATAGGACAAGGTAAGAACATCAAGATTTAAATATATTTTTAAGTTTGTTATTATTGAAAAGCATGAAAATGATGTTATAGTAGAGTTTTCTTAAATGAAGTCTTATGTTCTTGATATATTAGTGAAGGAAATAAGAGAAAGTGATGGAAAATATTATAGAGAAAATGAATAAGGAAGTTATAAACTTAGTAATCAACATTTTGCACTAAAACAGTTTTGGACAGCAACAGTAGGCTTCAAAAAATCACCATAAATCATGGAGATCAAGTTATAGGATGAAAAAAATATGGAATTAAAGCTTATTAAGTCTAGTTTCTCATAGAAGAAACTGTGTAAGTAATGGAATTGTAAATCATGAGATATAATAAATTATGTGAGACAAGGTTAGAATGAATTCAGGTTCCCCTATTCTGACTTTGGAAAATCATAAAAAATTGAAGAAAAATAATTATGGGCTTAAATTTATATGTTTAAAATTATTAATGAGTCTATTTTCAAGAGAAACAAACGGAAACATCATCCGAATCCTGTACGAGGAGATAATTAATTTTTAGTGAGGTCAGAACTATTAGATAGCAGAACATGGATGACTTTAAAGAATAAACTGTACTTATTGGATAAACCAAAAATTTTGAAAATTTTATAGTAAGAATATATGTGAGTCTAGTTTTAGAGAAAATTAACGGATCTCAATTCGGAGTTACATAACTCAAGATATAAATAATTTTGTGACAATGACTCAAGTGGACAACTTTGAATGAACAAATAAATAAATAGTGAAATTATAGATAATGTTACATATAAGCATGTTATATACATTAAGTATGTGGAATGGAGAGGAGGAGGAGGAAAATATATGATTATTCAACTAGCATGAGTTTTCATTAAAATGGCTAATTTGCATGTTTTAAGTTCAGAACTAAATTGAATAAAAGTAATATTTTAAGGGTAAATTTGTAAAATGTCAAAAAGTGACCAAATTGCATGAAATTAATTGTTTTATTATTTAAATTAATAAATTGGATGAAATATTAATTTATATCAAGATTGAGTGGAAATTGAAGGAAAATAGAAAATTACCAAAATATCCCTAAATTTTGCTATTTCGCAATTTAGCCTAGTAAGTTCGTGTAACTTGAATTATATTCTTAGATGATTGAAATATATATATATATGGGATTGAGAAATTGATTTGAATTGTGAACATGAGAAATTGTGAATTGAATGAAATGGAAATGAAGCTTTGAATTACATGAGTAAATATCGGGTATCGTAGGCCTTTTTTGTTATGAATATAATATTTGGAGGATATGTTGTAAAGAATTATAAAGGCACGTTAATAATTTAAAAGTTTTAATTCGGATGAAATTTTGTAACTTGGTTTAATACATATGCAAATGTATGTCTTCTAGTAATGCCTCGTACCCTATTCCGGCGTCAAATACGTGTAAGGGATGTTACAATGTGACATCACCAGATTCGGTCATAACATTTAGACCGGGTTTTGGGTGTTACACTAGGTGGTGACAGTACTGGAGTATTGGACAAGTACTGTTTTACCCTGTCAAAAGCTTCCTGGCATTCCTCGTCCCACTCACCTGGATTATGTTTCTTCAAAAGACGAAATATAGGATCACATTTCTTAGTTAATTGTGAAATAAATCGGGCAATGTAATTCAATCTTCCTAGGAAACCTCAAACTTCCTTCTGAGTACGTGGTGGAGGTAATTCCCGTATCACCTTGACTTTATCTGGGTTGATCTCAATTCCTTTTTCATTGACTATGAAGCCTAACAGCTTTCCTGATCTAGCTCCGAAAGTGCATTTTGCTGGATTGAGCTTGAGCTGGAACTTCCTCAATATTAAGAACAATTTCCTTAAGACTTGAACACGTTCCTCTTCTATTTTGGATTTTGCAATCATATCGTCGATGTAAACCTCGATTTTCTTGTGCATCATGTCATGGAACAAGGCTACCATGGCTCTTTGATACGTTGCTCCTACATTCTTTAAACCAAATGGCATCACTTTATAGCAAAACGTTTCCCACAATGTGATGAATGTGGTCTTTCCCATATCTTCGGGATGCATCTTTATCTGATTGTATCCGGAGAAGCCGTCCATAAAGGAAAATAGAGAGTAGCCTGTTGTATTATCCACTAAAGTGTCAATATGAGGCAATGGGAAATTGTCTTTTGGGCTGGCCTTGTTCAGGTCTCTGTAATCCACACACATTCGTACTTTCCCATCTTTTTTAGGGACTGGAACGATATTGGCTACCCATTTGGAATACTTTACCGCCTGTAAGAACCCAGCATCAAACTGCTTTTTGACTTCCTCCTTTATTTTTAGCACAATATCAGGCCTCATCCTCCGGAGTTTCTGCTGAACTGGTTTGCAATCCTCTCTTATAAGAAGGCGGTGCACTACAATGTCAGTGCTTAACCCGGGCATATCCCGGTATGACCATGTGAAAACATCTTTGAATTCCTAGAGTAACTCAATGAGGTCTCGCCTCGTCTTTGTGGTAATGTCAGTTCCAATTTTCACCTCTTTTCCCTCTTCCAAACTCACAATTTCTATTGATTCATTGTGAGGTAGGATTTGTTTCTCTTCCTATTCTACCATCCTCAATAAGTCTGGAGATAAACCACAGTCTACGTCATCTTCAAAATCATGCGATCCCTCTAAACACATGTCTTGTTCAAAAGGAAATTATGAGTTTGTAACAGCGTCACTCATGTCATTGATATCCAGGGACCTATTGTAGGTACAAAAGAATATACAAAGAATGTATGAATTTTTGAATAATTATTTGCATAATATAATTATGAATGAATGAAAGAATGATTTGGAAGAAAATCCAAAAGAATGAAAGAATCAAAAATAATTACTCGTATGGAATGAAAGAATATTTGCTCAAAATGATTATAAAGATGTACTTCATTAAAATAATGATGTTTGGACATGAGCCTATTTCACAAAGGGCTTCTTATCACTTCTAGGCTAAAAGCAATAAGAGTGTTCTGAACATTACTCTGAGTAAGCTCTAAATACTATAGGGATTTCTTCTGTAGTCCAATTGCTTAGCACGCTCCCAAGTTCATAAGGGCGGATATCGAACAAGGTCCCTCCCTCAGTTGTTTCTTCATGAATGGCATTGATATGAACGTTTCCCAACATTTCTTCAATACTTTCTCTTATTGGTGTCTTTCGCTCAGGATGAATAATACCTCCTGACACAAAAATTTCGGATATGCGAGGGAATATAATTGGTTCCCACTTGATTTCCTCTCCACTCACGCGTGCCCTTCTTCTTTCTTGCATCTTCTCTAACTCCTTCCTTCTTTGTCTTGTATTTGGCTTGTGCCCTAAGCCAAAATGGTCATGCTTGTCCTTCAGCATTGGAGCCTCAACTCTTCCCTGAAGATGTCTCCCTAGTCCTTTTTCTGGTAAGGTTCCTCTTCTTACCATCAACTGTAGACCCATTCTTGTAGTCTTAGACATTTTTGGCATCGAAATTCTGGTCCCCTCAGTAATAAATGTTACATTCACAAACTCCAAAGATCGGAAAGAACATTCAACTGCCTCATCATTCGTCTTTAAGTACGTCGCATCACTAGTTACGGCCGTAATAATATCCTCTTTGAAATTTATCGTCACTAGCCGACCTTTTGACACTAGCTTCAGCTTTTGATGTAGTGATGAAGGCACGGCCTCTGCCGAATGTATCCAAGGTCTCCCTAACAAACAATTGTAGGAAGGCTTGATATACATTACTAGGAAGTCCACCTCATAGGTAGTTGGGCCAATCAACAGAGGTATTTCAATTCTTCCCATGACTCTTCTTTCTGTGCCATCAAAGGCTCTTACTATATTCTAGCATATCTTCATGTGTGAACTATCCACGAGTAACCAATTAAGCATAGATAGGGGCAATACATTCAATGCCGATCTATTGTCAACCAGAACCTTCGGTAAAGTGTACCCTTTGCATCTGGAAATGATGTGCAGAGCTTTAGTGGATCCCATACCCCTTGGTATTATCTTGTCATCGTTAAATAAAATGAAGTTATCATCACTTATGTTATTAACCAGCCGATCCAATTTATTGACCGAAATATCATTGGCCACGTATGTCTCATTTAGCACTTTCATCAATGCACTTCGGTGTACTTCCGAACTTAAGAGTAAAGCTAATACAGATATACGAGTTGGTTGTTTATGCAGTTACTCCAGAACACTATACTCGCTGTGTTTCAAAAACTTTAAAAATTCCCTAACTTCCTCCTCTTTCACTGGCTTATTAATTGGCGACTCAAGTTCGGTTGTTTTTCCCTTCTTTTACTCCACCGTCAGGTCTTTTCCTTTTATAGGTTTTGTTCGGGCATATATCGGATCGTAGTGTCTCCCACTACGCGTATGAGAACCTGCATCTTGATCCTCTTTTGAAGCACTGGTTGAATCCTCCTTTCCCGGGATTGTCACATTACAATCATAACTCCAGAGGACCCTCTTGCTATCCTTATAAGCAAAGACTGCAGGTTTCTGAATTAAGATCTTTGGTGTCCTCTGTACTCCAGCTCCATTATTTTTAGGTCATGAAATGATAACCACAGCATAATTGACTTTTGGAACCTCCATCATTGATTCCGACGTGCATATACTTTCTTCTTTATTAACTTTTTCACAGAACTCCATCTCTTTATTGTCCATCATGCCTTGAACCAAGGCTCTGAATTCTTTGCACTCTTGGATCTCGTGCCCCACTTCGTGATAAAACTCACAGTAGTTCCTCATCTTTTCGTAACTTCCTTCCTAATTCAAAATGATTGATTGACCCCCTTTTTACCATCTCCTTCTAGACCCATCTCAAAGGAGTTTTTATTTCTATAATGTCTATCTTGATTCTTCTTCCCACATCTTCACTCATCATGTTTACCCCATTATCAATATGATTGGGTAGCGGATTTTCTGTATTAGATGAGTCATCCAACTTGACAATACCCATATTGATAAGTCTTTCAACTAGCTTTTTGAAAGCGGTGCAGTTTTCTATCGAGTGCCCCATGATACCTACATGGTATTCACATTGGACATTTGCGTCATACCATTTGGGGTATGGGGGTTGTAGAGGTTTGAAGTAGAAATGGGAAACAACGTGTGCATCAAATAAACTCTGATATAGCTTCTGATACGATATTGAGATTGGTGTAAATTGGAGCTTCTCAATGTTTTGATTTGTGCTGAATTCTTGTCTTGATGGACCCTATTGACCAGCAACCACCTTTCTTGGTTGATTTACAGTAATCGATTTAGAGTAACCCTTATTATATGCACTTGTGTTGTTCACCTCGTTTTTTTTCCTCGAGGCTGACCTTTTGTTACTTTCTCTGGCATCTATCTTCCCACTTCTTATGGCATTCTCAATCATCTCGCCATTCATGACTATATCTGAAAAACTTTTTGTGGCACTTTCGAGCATGTGTGTGATGAATGGGGCTTTTAACGTGTTGATAAAGAGCATTGTAGTTTCTTTTTCTAGGAGCGGCGGCTGAACTTGGATGGAAACCTCCCTCCATCTCTGTGCATATTGCCTAAACTCTCACTAGGTTTCTTCTTCATGTTTTGTAAAGTAATTCTATCAGGAGTCATATCTGTTACATGACTATATTGCTTCATGAATGCTTGTACTAGGTCCCTCCACGAACTAATTCTGATACAGCTCAATTGGTTGTACCATTTGGATGCTGCCCCTACCAGGCTATCCTGGAAGCAGTGTATTAGTAGTTGGTCATTGTTAACGTATCCAGCCATCCATATGCAAAACATGGTGATGTGAGCTTCAGGGCAACTGGTCCAGTTGTACTTTTCAAATTCTGACATTTTGAACTTGTAAGGAAGAACTAAATCTGGAACTAAGCTCAGATCTTTAGCGTCAATTCCATGATGACTATCAGCACTTTCCATTGCTTTGAATTTTTCCTCCAACCATCTACACCTGTCCTCTAGCTATTTTGGCAATTCCGCCTTTGCTTTTTCCTTTTCTGCCACTTCGTAAAAATCAGGGATAACAGGATTAGTTGGGTTATCTATTGGGTTTGAATTTGATCCAGCTTGAAAGTTTATTAGCATTAAAGCAATGGCCTGAGATTGTTGAGGCCTAATTGTGATGGATGATCTCCGCGGGTACATCTCAGCTTGGGCCTGTATATTTGGTGGAGTAAAACCTGGAGGATAGAGCGGCTCCTTATTATACTCACTAGGGTTGGTCATAGGGCCTTTTCCTTTATCTATTCTCCCAGCCAATGATTGGCTCAACTGAGTCATCATGTTTCTTTGAGATTCTGGCATTTTGTCTGTCATGTCTTGTTGGATCTTTGCTAGTTGCTCTTGCATTTGCATTTGCATTTGTAGTTGGTCTTGCATCTCCCTTTGAAGTTGTTCAAGTCTTTCAAATCTTTGGTCCATATCTTTTGTCTTGGCTCGGGTACCGTAACGATGTTTGGTTGGTAGATTTTTTACCGGTTTCCAGTTAAACTGAAATGACTTTAACCAATTAGGATCTTTTACTGGACTTTAATACATATAATGCAATGTAATGTAATGTAATGCGAATGCATGAAATGAATGCAAAAAGGCGTCAATTTTGATTCAATTCCATTTAGAAAACTTTACCAGAAAACAAAATTCTTTACATAAAACAAATTACATATATGGCTTTGCCCTAATACTCAAAATTTTAATTTTCCTAAGCAGTAAAGCTAGCTCCCGCCCCCGGTCTGATTCCAGCTCGTACTTTACACTCAGTATATCAGCTTGTACTGCCAAAGTCTGTAAGTAATCGGCTACCTCTCGAATCTGGGCCATAGCCTCTCTCATAATGTGATCTCTGTTTCTAACTTGGTTCTGACAAAAGTGGAGGTATTCTTTCTGACGCTCTTTACTGGCTTCAAGGAATTCAATCCGCATTTTATAGTTTTGTAATGCCATTTCTAATTCTTCCACTCTTCTTTTCATTTCCTCAATCTTGCCTAAGCTCGCTCTTAGCTCCATCACAGAATTACGGTTTCGATATTGATGAAGAGTTTTCTCAAGTTCAGCCACTCTAGCTTTTAGTTCACCCTTTTCATTTCGGCTTTCTGACAAACTCTTCTCTAGGGTCTCATTTCACATCTGGGCCTCTTGGAATTTCCTTTTCCATCTATCAGCCTTGATCTTTTCCTCTTGAATTTCTTGACACCACTACACTGAAGTTTTCCCCAACCCGATAGTTCTCATCGAGAAACGCAACTTATTATAGTCTGCTTTCAAACTATCCAAATCTCCATTAGCTTTATTCTTCCCTTATCTTAATTTCTCGGTTTCTAGCTTCTGAACATCCATGTCTAGTCTCAAATTCATCTTCTCTTCTTCCATTTGTTCTATTTTCTTTTCTAATTCTGAATTTTTTCTTTCAAAATCCTGCTTTATAATTTCTAGCTTGGAGGGGACAACTCGCAAATATTTTCTTATCGGCTGACTGTCTCCCTGACTTGGCCCGGGGATATTATCATTAATCCTCCTACCCCACCACTCGATATATTTAGGGGTCGTCACCGGACCTACTGCCAATCTCTTCATCCGTCGAGTCTGGTTCTAAGTATTGGACGTCTCTCGAATCTTCTTCTTGTAACCATCTCCTTTATATGAGAATTCGCACTGAGCTTGTCCTTGGGTTACGGGTACGAACTGCCTTGACCTATACTGTCTTAGTATTAGCAACGATGCATAACCAATAGCTCCCCAAATTCCAAGTAGAGGGACCCATTCGAAATCACCACATCTATATAAGTTCTCATCTGGAAGCATTCAATGAGCTCTCCATCTGATATCCTCTTCTTGAAGATTCTAAAGAATTACCATCCATTTTTCCTCTGAGATATCATCTCGCCTCGGTATAGCTACTATCTCTTTCAAAGGTGAATAATTTTCAGAGAAGACCCAATAAGAAACCCTATCAACTTTCTAAAAGTGACTGTAGAACCATGCTAAGAGGAGCTGCACACATCCAATGAATCTACCTTCACCCGCCCTCCGGCATTCGTTCAGCGATCTGAAGGTCTCTACCAAAATTGTTAGGACTGGGGTAACCCTCTTATCAAGTCGGTCAAAGAGATCAGTGATTGCTTCATCAACGTGTCCCAAGGCTTTGGGAAAGACAACTAAGCCATAGACACTCAAGGCAAAGACATCAACTTTCTTCTTCGTATTTGGGTGTGCTAGAATTAGATTCTTCAAGTTCTTCCAAGGAATGCTTTTGCTATCCCCCTTATGCTTGATCCGTACTACAACCCATTGCTCACTCATCCCAGTAATATTCATCAATTTCTTCAAAAAAGTTGGGACATTAACAGCTCTTGAGTAAGCTTTGTCTACTTGAATCTTCGAGCAACGAAGTAAGACCATGTATTCCTCCACTGTAGGCACCAAATCAACTCCCCTAAAAGTGAAACAACTGTAAGCAGGATTCCAAAACTGGGCAAGGGCGCGAAACAAGTGTTTATCCATTTTTATGTCAAGGAAATAAGGCAGATCTCCATATCCAGAGTAAAAAATCTACTTGACCTCATCGGCCCATTGATCTCATATTTCCTTCAATTCTTGCAGACTATTCTCAGTTACACTAATACGAGTGAAGTCCTACGACTCTGATACATATCCTATAGCCAAACTATCACCTTTTTCCCGCTGTGTTGTCTCAAACCAAGTTTGGACAACTACATTATCCTCCACCTTATCAAGAAATCCTTTTTCCATGATAAGCTCTCTATCTAGTAACCGAATATGAACCAATGGATTTTATGATGAAATGCTATGCAGTCAAAATGCCATGCAATCAAAGCAAAACACAAAAAAGTTAGTATCATGTATAAAAAATAGAATTCAACACAAACAGGAAATAATAAAGCACCTATTTGAGAATCTAATAGGGTTTGGTATAGTTCTACCTAGGGCAAGTTCCTAAAGTTCATTATATGAGGTTTAGCTTCTAGAGAAAAGGTACCCAAACCAGCAGATTCCTCGATTCTCACCCATTATAGGCTCATACGGACCGAATTCGGTTCAGGGGAATACATTTCCCTATGGCTGCACAGAGATGAAAATCTCACAAAGACATAGGTACGGATGTATGCTGAAAGCGATCCACTATCCTGCACGGAGGTGAAGACCTCACGAAGGACTAGTTTCTCACTCCCGCTTAAAGGGGTAAAATTGACCAACTTATGTAATGCAAAATGCAAATACACATTAACAGGTTTGGACCACCCAAACAAACACACTATGATTAAAACCATAAAAATAATGGATAGGATGCAAAACAGGAAAAATTAAAACAAATTTTGATTTTTCGACAAAAAGACAAAAAAATTAATCAATTTGTGGCTTGACTTTCAACCAGTCCCCAGCGGAGTCGCCAAGCTGTCGAAACCATTTTTTGAAAAGAGGGTCGATTTTAATTTTGAAAACGAAAACAAACACGGGAGTCGCCACCAATCTTTTTCAATGAGGTGTGATCTTGTCACCTCGAAAAATAATTATTTTTATAAACGATTTGATTTATTAAAACGACAATTTTGGTCTACGAAATTCAGAAAGATGGGTTCGGGATTCAGTTACGTACGAGGAAGGATTAACACCCTCGTAATGCCCAAAAATTGGTACATTGTTGATTAATTAGTGTCTTAATGTCGAAAAATTGAAAATTCATAAAGAAATTTAAAAATATGATCCTTTTATTAAAATTACTTTTAAAGAAATTAAAGAAGGGTGTATCTCACGTTAATCGAGAAAAAGAATTACATTTCATGAGTTAGGACACATCATCTTAAATCCCGAAATGAGAATAAACACAAAAAATTTATTTATTTTTAGAAATTTTGTTCATCTCGATTTTGGAGAAGAAATTATATCCCGTAAGTTGGAACATGGTCCTTTTCTGATTACCAAGACAATTTTTGAAAAAAAATATATTTTTTAAAAAAGGGTTCGTATATTTAGGATTTATCAAAAAAAATTGAGAGCCTGTAAGTTAGGGTACGATCTTTTCGAATTCCAAAATACGAAGTATTTTTATTTTAAAAAAAAATATGCATTTGGGTCGAAATTAATGTGATACTTAAAATGTTACATGAAAACGACAAATAACTAGAATACGAATGTAAAAAAACAATGATCACATAATATACATCACTTTAATATTAATTAATAAAAGACAACAAAATCAGCAGTACTAATGAATAATAACGGTATAAATAATAATATAAAAAACATAACAAGAGAATATCAAAACTAAAAGAAATTAATAAATAAATGCACAAAACAGCATTAAAGAGATTAATCTAGGAAATATTGAAATGATCATTAAAAAGGGGTGGAATTAGGGTTATAGTAATAAAAATAATATTAATAATAATAAATAGTCTAAAGTTTTGAAGAGGAAAAAAGGAGATAAAATAAAATAAATGCACTTAAAGTGTTTAAGTTAGTAAATAAAAAATAATAATATAAAACTAATTGATTTAATGATATAGCTATAATAATAAGTATATAAATAAATAAGGTAAAATAATAATAGCGATAATAATTTTAAATTAATTAATTTAATAATAAAATACCCGAAACAACAAAATAGGATTAAATTGAGCTTTAGAACAAAATTTTGGGGCAAATTAGAAATAAACACAAAAGGGAGGACTATATTGAAGGCGTGGATAAGATAGAGGGATTGAATGGGCAATAATTCCAACCCTCCAAAATGCATAGTTCCATCAGGGACTAAAATCGAAGCCGGAATAAATTAGAGGGCAAATTTAAAAAAAAACTTGATTGTAAATAATAAAAAGGGCGGAAGGGTCAAAAGCGCAAATAGACCCTTCCACAAAAAACACGCGGATCCTGAGGTTGGAGCAGGTCGGGTCGCGGGTTCATGGCCAAAATGGCGCCGTTTTGGTACCTGAGAGGCCTGCCCAAAACGACGTCGTTTTGGGGGCTTATAAAAGTCAAGTTTTAAACCAAAAAAATCATTTAGCCCCTAGTTTCAAAAAAAAAATTGAGAGCTCTCCCCTCTCCCTTCAAAGATTTCCAGAATCTGGCCAGCTCTAGCGTCGGACCATCGCAGCGACCGCCGGTTGCCGTCGACAGCGCCGCCCTCCGCGGTGGTCGAAAAATAGAATTTTTTTTTGAGTTTTCTTGACTCCCAAACCCAAAAAAACCAATTTTCATCAGAATCAGCACCTCCATCGCAAAAAAGGTATGATTTTTATCCTTTTATTTTCGGTTTTCTTCTAAAAAAATGAAAAAAAATCAAGTAAGGAAAAAAAATAAGAAATCAGGAAAAAAACAAGTTCTACCTTCGAAAAGGGTTTGTATTTGAATTGATTTTTCTCTGTTTTCTTTTGATTCATTCGTTAGTAAAAAAACATAAAATCAGGGCCTTTTTTATAGCCCGAAAATACCACTTATTTTTCTATTTTTTACACTATTTTTTTTACTTTTAGACTCTTCTTGTTCATTTTGCAGGTACAGACGTGGCTTACAGAGTGGCGCGCGCGGGGGAGGTGGCGGCAGTTAGGGCGGCGCGTCGCGCTAGTAATTAATTGAGCCTTTGGGTTATGCTTCTCTGTTAAGTACTGATATGGAAAAAATGATCTAACAACCGACATGACATTAATGTGAAAAAATGATAATAGGGATGACTTAATTGATCTTTAATTATTTTACAAAGGCTTAATTGAATTTTTAAAATTATTTTAAAAGGAATTACTTGATTTTTAATTATTTAAGCCTAAAAATTATAAAAATATTATAGTTTTTGGAAATATCAAAATTATAGAAAATTATAAATATTATTGAATATTATAAAATCTAGAAAAATTATAAAATTTTATTAATATGTTATGAAAATATGAACATATTATATAAATAATATAAAATTTTAAAAATATAAAACTATAAAATATATAAAAGAGATTTTATAAAAGAAGACCTCATCACATATAAGTGTTAAAGTGATTTTAAAAGTAACTCTAAATCTAGTTTACAAAAGAAGGGGACTAACCGGTAAAAACTTATAAAAGGCCATTCAAAAAGATACACATTCTTTTACTAAGAATCTCTTTTCAAATTTTTTCCCTTTTCAGTTTATATGTCATTATTTCGGTGAGCACAAAATTTAATTAATATTAGGTTTTAGCGTCTTTTATCATTAATTTGTTGACGCATTTAGATTTTTTTAAAAAATAATTAGCCTATAATTTTATAAGAAAAAAGGTAGGGTCAAATTGACAAAATTTATAAAGGTCGGGGCTAAATTTATGATTATACCTAATTTTTAGCAAAGTTAATAGGAAAAAGTTAACAGAGGGACTTAAAATGAACAAATTGAAAAGTAGATAAACCAATTTTGAGCAAATAAAAGTAGAGAGACTAAATTCGCACAAATTGATTAGTAAAGGGACTTTTCTCAAAATTTAACCTATTTTAAATCAATTATTATTTAATTTTTATTTTTATATCAGTTATATTATAAATAACATCCAACAAATTGACATTCGAGATTTTCTCGTCTTTTCAAAGTTTTTCATCTACCCGATTTTTCTTTGCTAAGCACAACTTTGCAAGAATCTTATACTGACTATACTATAGTATCCCTTAGTTTTCACTCTCAATTATTCTTAAACCTCTATAATGTATCCACCTAACTCTCAATATTAATGACTCTATGTCTAGGTTTGTGTTGGGGCCAAAAAGAAAAAGGATCAAGAAATTATGCATTAGGCTCATGATTTCACTTGAGGTTCATCAAAAAGTGGAATTAGGTTAAAATATTAGGTACTAGGGAATTTTCGTATAGGGTCGGCTTTTTGGCTCTAGTGGTGACCAAACAATGCCTTTGGTCATCCCTAATTATCTCAATTCATGGATTCAATTAACCAAATTTCAACAATCTAACAACTTATAAATCAACTGAACACATATGCTTTTCATGCACTTATTTTTCATTCAGTATACTTAACACACTTTCACCTATTTTACAGTGTAAAAAAATGAACTAATTAGTTTAAAACTAAACAACTTAAAATCAATTATGATCAAGCTAAATTTACAGTTTAAACACAAAATTCTATTTACAAGCTCCTAACCAATCACTTGTATTTCTATAAGCTCATGCACAAACAACACATAAAATTAAAATTTACACTACTAAACTACTAAAAATAAAAACAAAAACATAACATTTTTGAAAATTTTCTATGTTATACCCCACACTTTATTTGACACATTGTCCTTAATGTGCACCTAATAGATAAGAGAAGAGATTACCCAATTTAAGCGTTGAAGTGCTTCAGATGTAATCGGTGATTCTTCTGTGTCGGTTTAGCTCCAAATTGTTGTGTCGCCTAATGAATGGGGTTCCCACACATAATAACGCACATTTTTTTACAATTAAAATAAAATTAAAGCAAAATAATAATAAATCATTTTTAGGTTCTGGATAAACAACAGGACAGTTCAAACATGTTAACATAATTAATAGACTCAATGTACAAAGGAACTCACTAGAAACCTTCACACAGAGTTTTCTACTCGACAGGTTCTTTTCCTTTAGCACTGGAACCTTCTCTTGTATCTTTAGCTAAAAACAATCAAATAACTCATTTAAATACAAGAAAAATTGAAATTTAACATAATAACAAGAACCGATAAACATGCAAATAGTTTCAAGAAGAAAGTTTTCTTCCTGTTCGATAATCAGATGGAAACCCTACTGAACAACTCTTAAAACTACTTCCTATCTGGTAAAACTTAAAGAAGGATTTAAGAATTTACTAGCAGACAACTTAAAGAAGGAAGCTTGTACAAGCTTAACAAACAACTCATTCCTAACGATGAAAAACACCTCTGGGTTTTTCTTTGATGATAACGAAGGTAAGTAGAGAAGATGAAATGAAAATCTTCTCTCCACTATCAGTTTATCCTATTCATAGCTAACTCTAGTGCAAATACCACTTAAGTAAATCTCTAATCAGTAATCATGCACACAAGTTTCCACTAATTAATCTCATCTTACGAGGCTCTCTAGGTGTCCTGGTTATTGACACGTTACCTCTACTAGGATGCTAGATGACTTAAACATGTCCCACTAACCACTATTTCTAATACCCAATTACATCTACAACAACACAAAACATGGGTGGCGGACTTATTAACAAGAGAGTCCGTCAAATAAGGATCTCGCCAAAACAAGAAACTCACCAACTACGAAATAAGAATCCGCAAACTTGATAAGCTCAATTAAATACTTTACTAGGAAATTCACCAACACTAACCAGTCTAAGTCTCACGACTTAGGCAGTCTCGCCAACACAATCTTCCAAACATAACGGTTCGCCAAATAAGGGTGTAACAGAGTGGACTATCATGATACCTTTTCCCTTTGTTGTTAAACAAATCACAATGAAATCTGTCATAGTTGTAGTTGCAATGTATGACTAGCCTCTATATCACATGGAGCTTGCTCAGAGATTTTGCAGACAGGGGAGAATAAGGTATGTAAACTACAAAAATCCTTTTATGGTTTAAAACATACTTCTAGACTGTGGAATGTGAAGCTTAAAGAAGCACTTATAAGTGTTGGCTATGTTCAGAGTAAATATGACTATTCTTTGTCAAAAAAGAAACAAGGCAATAGACTTGTGATCATGATCGTTTATGTCGATGATTTGCTTATAACGAGGAATGATGTTGCCTTAATTGTTTAATTAAAAGTTATCTTGAACTAGAATTTCAAAATGAATGATCTCGAAGACTTGAAATTCTTCCTTGAGATAGAAGTTGCAAGGCTGAATGAAGGTATTTTTCTCAACCAAAGAAAGTATGCTTTGGAGCTTATAGCTGATACAAGTTTAGGGGAAGAAAAACTTGTCAATACTCCTTTAGAACAGAATAAAAAGCTTACTACTATGCAACAGCAAAATGAAGATGATTTTCTAAAATATGTGGGTTTGTTTCAAAGGCTTATTAGAAGATTGATTTACTTAACTTGCATATGACCAGATATTACTTTTTTTGTACAACTTGTGTGTCAATTTATGCAAAGGCAAAAACAATTACGAGGCAACAACTAGAGTTGTAAGAATATAAAGAAGGATCTAGGTCAAGGGATTTTCGTTCTTGCATTATGTTCAAACTAGCTACATGTTTTTTGTGACTCAAATTGGGCTTCTTGTCCTATGACTAGAAAATCAATTACTGGTTTTTGTGTTAAGCTAGGAGAGTCTCTCATCTACTAGAAGTCTAAAAAATAAAATACAATTGCCAGATCTTTAGCAAAGCCTGAATACAGAATTATGGCGTTGACTACAGTTAAAATCACATGGCTTAAAGGATTGCTAGAAGAAATTAGAGTAAAAGTTGGGGAGCCTGTCAAATTATATTGTGATAGTTAAGTTGCACTTTGGATTATAGCTAATCCTATTTATCATGAAAGAACGAAGCATATCAAAACTGATTGTCATTTTATAAGGGAGAAAATACAACAAGGTCTCATTAAAACTGAGCATGTGTCAACAAAGGAACAATTGGAAAATATCATGACAAAAGCTTTCAGAATACAACAACATTGTTACTTGACTTCGAAGTTGGGGGTAAAAGATCTTTACCACCCTCCAACTTGAGAGGGAGTGTAGAAAAGTTAGTTGTAAATTAGTTAATTGACCTACTAGTTAATTAATTGATTAGTGCATAAATAGCTAAAAGTGTAAACATTAGTAAGTTTTTTTATGTTATTCCTATAGTTTGTAGTTTTTCAATAAATCATCATTTTTAACATTTAGAATAAAGGTTATAATTTGAGGATGTTTGGTGGAATTAACACTTTAGTTTCTTATTCATATTATACTATTCTTTTAAACTCTCATTTATTCACTTTTCCCTATCATTGTCTACATAACGGCCTGATTTATTAAAGTCTGTTTTACAAATTTTGTCATAATTAAGCATATGTATCAGTGGTTAAGCATGTTAATTCTGTGTTTAAGGTATTAGGTTCGAGTCTTAGTTCAATTGTTCTTTTTTTCTCCTAAGCCTATCTGATTTTAAATAAAATATGTATTGTTGTCAAAATAATTTTGAAGTGTTTTCAAATGAGTTTGTTAAAAAATATATATTACTAATAATTCAAGTGCTTATTTTAAATATTGTGTCTCTTGGGCTTGTTTTGAAATAAACAAATAAATTAAGTATTTGAATTACTTTGTGTTTATCCATCTTGTTTTTTTTAAAAGGAAAAGAAAAAGATTAAGTAAATCCATTTTACCATTTATTTGTTTTATTATTTTTTTTGTTACAAACCAAAAAAAAACCCACGTTCTTTCCTCTCATATTTTCCCTAGTCATGTCGCAAACCCCAATTTCAAAATTGGATTTTCTTGCTTTTGTCTTCTTGTTCGTTCCTTCAATTTTCGTTTGGGAAATTTTTTTAGTGTAGGTTGCTGTTAATTTTTGAAGCTGTAGGGTGATTCTTTGACTGCAATCCAAGGGTAAGTATTCAAGTTTAGTATACTATGCGTTTTTCTAGAGGTGTTGGTCGTTGGATTGTGTTTAATCGGATTAGTGACCTTGTATAAATTCTGATGCGTTTTAGGAGTAGAGCAAGAGGCAGAGGACAATCCTCTAGCACTTTAGAATTTGCGTAGTGGTGACTCATTCATCGGTACGTGTGTGGTTGTGTTGAAGGGTTATTTTAGTTTGATTGGGGGCCATTATTAGTTATGTTTTCGCGAATTTTCATTTAAATTGGTTATGTTAATTATCAATATAGGTTCTGGGATTATTTGCGTTGCATCAACATAAGGAAAATACCAGGTGTGTAATGAGAAACCCAAAAATAAACAAATGATGAAAGCTAAAATTGAGGCATGTCAATGCCACACGGCCGTGTGACAGTGCGTGTGCAAGGCCGTCACGTCCTAGGCCATTTTGGTCTATGTGGGCCACACAGGCGTATTGGCCCAAATTTTAAAAAATTTCTTTAGGGTCGTACATGTCGTCCCGATTGATTGTGGACCTTTCGTGGGGTTGGTATGTGTTTAGACAAGCCTTAAAGCATGAAATCTGATAATTTGTTTGTATGGAATTTGACGTAAACAACACCTAAATACATGTAAGGTAATGCAAAATGTCTGATCTACTATGTATATGCATGTTTAATATCTGTTATATGAGCTTGCCAGATATATTAATTCTGGTATTTGTTAATTCTGTTGTATCTAGTATTTTGTTTGTATCTGAATATGGGGTGGGGTATGTATTATGTGGAGGAAGTATTCTGTGTGAGGCGATATCTCACCAATCTACTGGCAGCACTACTGCGATTATTCAGAAAAATTCCGTATAGATACTATACGGTGTGTAGGGCTGGGTGGGTGTTTAATACCCCTACATGGTGTGTTGGGATGATCGGAGCTGATGTGTAGAGGATGGGGGTAGGACTATGCATATCTATATCTGTACGACTCTGTTATGAATCTAATTCTGTAAAAGACTTATGTCTTTATCTGTTCTGCCATGTGATTGAATTTGAATTTATGTTTAAGTATTCATTACACTCTTTTATTGCTATTACTTTTAGGTAACCCTCAAACGTAGGAAGGTCGATAGGACAGAAGCTCGGATGTGCCACGACTTTTGGGTTTGAAAGTTTTATAATTTGAGACTCTCTGGACATTTGGGTTTGATTTTGAATTTGGATTTTAATTTGGGATATCTTGCATGACATTTGATAAAACGATTTATGGAATCAACCGTTTTTAAGAAAACAAACTCGTGTTTTCAAAATATAACAACTTAAGAACTTCCACTGTAATTTATTTTTTAATTTGAAAATATAAGCAATTGACGGTTTTAACTGATAAGTATAACAACATGTTTTTTAAATAATTGGATTCTTTTAGCAACAAAGATATATGTTGTTTTCAAAAAGTAAAAGTCAGATTTATAACTTTTCTTCGTAACATTCTCAGATTTAGCCATAAGGTCTACGTCGGGTTTGCGGTGTTACATTTAATGGTATTAGAGTCAGGTTGCAAAATTCATGCTGTGAAATTTTGGGTTCAAAATTTTATTTGTAAAAACTATTTTTCTGGGTAAAGTTTAGTTTTTAATCTAAAAAGTAAATATGTGGTATATCGAGTCTCCGGCGCCGTTCTTGTAATTACTTCTAACTTAGAAATACTTTAGTTAGAAAACTCTAAAATCTGCACTGAGTTGGTTAAAGACTGAAAAATTTTGAATTTTTTTAAACTACTTCTGATAATTATTTGAAACATAAAATACTTGCTAATAAATACTGAAATTGATTCATAAAACTTCGTAATGTAGATAAATCTGATAATACGATGAGTACTTGTGGAATACGTGGCCATGGTACTCGTGGGCGCAGCGGGAACTATAGAGGGACTCGATCTGAGTCGTTCTTGATGGGTAGCATACCTAATCTGGATACGAGTGAGACACCAGCTACACCTACTGCTGAGACCGGGTCTCAAAGCCACTTGGTTGGGGATGACGCATTGTGCCAAGCCATGCTTAGAATATTGAAGAGGGTCATTGGGCCTATTCTAATTCTGGAAACTGTGGGTCGGAAACTAAACGACTCCTGTCTATTGGTGCTGAACTGTTTAGTGGGGTCACTGGAGTCGCCCTGGCAGTGGCCGAATATTGGTTGAAGGCCACTGAAAGGATAATGAATGATATTGACTGCACTTTTGAGCAGAAATTGAAGGGTGCAATATCTCTGCTTCGCGATGAAGCGTATCAGTGGTGGTTAATGGTTGAGGAGGGTATTTAGCTAGATCAGATTAATCGGGAATATTTTAAGAACGCCTTCTAGAGGAAATATATGGGGGTGAGTTATGTAGATACTCGCAAACGCGAGTTCATGAACCTCACTTAGGGGGATAGGACTGTAGTCGAGTATGGGGCTAAATTTTTTAGATTGAGCCGTTACATAGTGGAATGGTGGCGACTAAGTATGAGAAATGTGTCCGTTTTGAGGATGGTTTAAGAGATAATTTGAGAGTTCTGATAGGTCCGCAGAGGGAGTGAGAGTTCGCCATCTTAATGGAGAAGACGAAGATTGCCGAAGAGTTTAAGCGTGTTGAGCATCAGAATAAAAATCATGAGAGAGGTAAGAATAAAATAGATCCAGAGCCCTCTAATTTTGCTCTAAGGCCTAAGAAACAGGCTAGATTTGATGGGCCTTCTAGAGTTGGGCTTCTAGTTACTCTTACTATGGTTCAGCCGTGTAGTGATTGTGGTAGACGCCATCCGGGTGAGTGTTGGAAAAGGTTAAGAGCGTGTCTGCGATGTGGGTTAGTGTAGCACTGTATTAGAGATTGCCCACAGTCTGCTAATTAGATGCAAGCTCTAACTCTGGGCTTTGTTTAGCCTCAGCGGGTAGTTCAATAGCCGCCTAAGGGCCGTGGTTCGTCCAGAGGTGGTAATGGTATGGGTAGAGGACAGAGAGCACCAGGCAAAGATGCTAATCAATTTGAAGTGAGGCAGCCTACATTGGTTTATGTTATTAGATGTCGTGAGGACAGAGACGCCGCTGATGTGATTATGGGTACGTTCTTTATTTTTAATGCCCCTTACTTTACATTGATAGACATAAGGTCAACACATTCCTATGTAGCTAGTTCTATTTTTGTAAACTTTGAGATTCCTGTTAAGAGCACTTCCGATGAGATTTCTGTACTTAGTTCGTTAGGTCAATCTGTTCGGGTGAATAGATTGTATAATAATATACCGTTGGATGTACTTCTTTATTTTTGATGCCCCTTATTTTACATTGATAGACATAGAGTCAACACATTCCTATGTAGCTAGTTCTATTTTTGTAAACTTTGAGATTCCTGTTAAGAGCACTTCCGATGAGATTTCTGTACTTAGTTCGTTAAGCCAATTTGTTCGGGTGAATAGATTGTATAAGAATATACCGTTGGATGTACAAAGGGTTGTGTTTTTGGCTAATCTGATGGAGCTATCGTTCAGAGAATTTGATCTAATTTTGGGATTAGACTAGCTCGTGAAGCATCGAGTTAGTTTAAATTGTGCTACTAAAAGGGTAGTTCTAAGATCTAAGAATGATGTGGAGGTAGTTATGATCGGTGAGCATAGAGATTACTTAGCAAATGTAATCTTCGCTTTTGTGGCCGAAAAATTGGTTCAAAAGGGATGTGAAGCGTATTTGGCTTTTGTAAGCGATTCAGCTTCTGTGGACTCTTCTGTTGGGAACATCCGAATAGTTAAGGAATTTTTGAATGTTTTTCCTCAGAAATTACCAGGTTTACCTCCAAATTGGGAAGTTGAGTTCGATATTGAGCTTCTGTCGGGTAAAGATCAGGTGTCCATCGTTTCTTATCGTATGGCACTAAAAGAGCTTATGGAGCTAAAGGCTCAGCTTTAGGAGCTTTTGGATCGTGGATTCATTCATCCTAGTGTGGCTTCGTGGGGGCACCGATTTTGTTTGTAAAGAAAAATGATGATATCATGAGAATGTGTATCGACTACCGAAAATTGAATAAGCTAACCGTGAAGAACAAATACCCACTTCCAAGAATCGATAACTTGTTTGATCAGTTTTGTGGGGCTTCTATATTTTCCAAGATAGATCTCTGTTCTAGGTACCATCAGCTTAAGGTTAAAGAGGTTGATGTCCATAAGACTGCATTTAGGACTCGTTATGGGCACTACGAGTTCTTAGTCATGCCTTTTGGTTTGATGAATGCTCTGGCGTATTTAGATATTATGAACTAGATTTTCTAGCCGTATTTGGATCAGTTCGTCATGGTCTTCATCGACGATATTCTAGCATACTCTAAGACCGAAGATGGTCATGATGAGCATCTTAAAGTAGTCATTTAGATACTTCGAGAGAAACAACTCTACGCTAAGTTGAGCAAGTGTGAATTCTAGTTGAGGGAAGTGACTTTTCTAGGACATGTAGTTTCTGCAGAGGGGATCCAAGTTGATTCTAGAAATATTGAGGTTGTGCTTGATTGGAAACAACCAAAGAATAGTTCTGAGATCCATAGTTTTTTGGGTCTTGCGGGTTATTATCGAAAGATTTGTTAAAGGGTTCTCATTAATTGCAACTCCTTTGACTAAGCTGTTGTGTAAGAATGCCTCTTGGACTGATGAGCAGTAAGAGAGCTTTGAAAATCTCAAATATGTTTTGACCCAAGCTCATATTTTGATACAACCTGAATCTGGTAAGGAGTTCATGGTATATAGTAATGCGTCGCATGTCGATTTGGGATGTGTTCTGATGCAAGATAGTAAGGTTGTGGCTTATGCGTCCCAACAGCTTAAGTCACATGAGGGGAATTATCCGACGCACGATCTCGAGTTAGCTGTCATCGTCTTTCCCTTAAAGATTTAGAGGCACTATCTGTATGGTGTGAGGTGTATCATCTACATTGATCACAAGAGCCTTAAGTACCTCTTTACTCAAAAGGAGTTGAACCTTAGACAGCGTAGATGAATTCAACTGCTCAAGGATTACGACTGTACTATAAAGTATCATCCTAGTAAGCCCAACGTGGTGGCTGATGCTCTCAATCGTAGAGCAATGTCTGATTTGAGGGCGATGTTTGCTCGCCTAAGTCTGTTTGATGATGGGAGTCTTTTAACCGAGTTGCAAGTTAAGCCGACTTTAATTGATCATATTCGGGATAAACAGTTGGGAGATGATTCTCTGGTTCTGCGAATCCGTCAAATAGAGGATGGTAGTACTTCTGATTTTAGGCTGAATAGTGATAGGGTTCTGTGTTTTCGAGGACGGGTTTGTGTACCAAATGACTCTGATTTGAGACAGTCTATTCTGTGGGAAGTACATAGTAGCCCTTATGCTATGCATCCCAACGGAAATAAAATGTATCGGGATCTTCGTGAATTGTACTGGTGGCCTGGTTTGAAACGGGAGGTGAAAGACTTTGTTTCTCGTTGTCTGACGTGCTAGCAAGTGAAGGCTGAGCACCAGTTACCTTTGGGTTTGCTAATACCCGTTAAAATTCCCTTATGGAAATGGAAACGTGTGATTACGAAATTCGTTAGTGGGTTGCCCTTAACGCCTACTAAAAAGGATTCTGTGTGGGTCATCGTAAATTGGTTGACCAAATCTGTCCACTTCATTTCAGTTCGGACAGATTACTCCCTTCAAAAGTTGGCCAAATTATATCTTTTAGAGATAGTGAGACTTCATGGGTTACCGGTCTTGATTATTTTTTATAGAGATCCTCGCTTCACGTCTCGTTTTTTGAGGAAGCTTCATGAAACTCTGGGTTCAAGGTTAGATTTCAATACTGCGTTCCATCCTCGGACGGACGGTCAGTCTGAGAGAGTGGTTCAGATACAGGAAGATATACTTCGGAGTTGTGTGATCGATTTTCAAGGTAGTTGGGAGGATTTTTTGCCATTAGCTGAGTTCAGCTATAGTAACAACTTTCAGTCAAGTATTTAGATGACACCTTATGAGGCTCTGTATGGTCATAAGTGTCGTACTCCATTGTGTTGGACTGAGTTGGGTGAACGATGAGTTTTGGGTCCTAAGCTAGCTTGTGAGACTCAGGACAAAGTCAGACTGATTCGAGATCGTCATAAGGCAGCTTCTGATAGACTATGTGTTTCTTAAGGTGTCTCTATGGAAAAAAAATTTGTGGTTTGGACGTAAAGGCAAGTTGAGACCTAGGTTCATTAGGCCGTATCGGATTCTGAAACATGTAGGGCTAATTGCTTATCAGTTCGAGCTACCTTTGGAGTTAGACCATATCCATGATGTGTTTTACATCTCTTGTTTAAAGTGGTATCGGTCAGACTCATCTCATATTCTTTCGGTTGAGGAGATAGAGGTTAAACTAGATTTAACATTTGAGGAGAAGCCGATTCAGATTCTGGGTTGAGTTGTTAAGGTCTTACGAAGGAAATCTATTCCATTAGTGAAGGTTCTGTGACGGAATCATGGCACTGAGAAAGCTACGTAGGAACCTGAAAACTCGATTCGGCAACAGTATCCACATCTATTTGAATTAGGTAAATTTCGGAGTCGAAATTTCTTTTTAAGGGGTAGAGTTGTAACATCCTGATTTATCAAATTCTGTTTTACGAATTTTGTCATAATTAAGTATTTGTATTAGTGGTTAAATGCCTTAATTCTGTGTCTGAGATCTTGGGTTCGAGTCCCAGTTGGATTGTTTTTTTGTTCCTAAGCCTATCTGATTTTAAATAAAATATGTTTTGTTATTAAAATAATTTTGAAGTGTTTTTAAATGAGTTTGATAAAAAATACATATTAATAATAATTCAAGTGGTTATTTTAAATATTGTGTCTCTTGCATTTATTTTGAAATAGACAAATAAATTAAGTATTTGAATCACTTTGTGTTTATCCATCTTGTTTGTTTTAAAGGGAAAGAAAAAGATTAATTAAATCCATTTTACCTTTGATTTGTTTTGTTATTTTTTTTGTTGCAAACCAAAAAAACCCACGTCTTTCCTCTAATATTTTCCCTAGTCACGTCGTAAACCCCAATTTCAAAATTGAGTTTTCTTGCTTTCATCTTCTTGTTCGTTCCTTCAATTTTCATTCGGAAAATTTCTTTTAGCGTGGGTTGCTGTTAATTTTTGAAGCCGTAGGGTGATTCTTTGACTACAATCCAAGGGTAAGTATTTAAGTTTAGTATACTATGCGTTTTTCTAGAGGTGTTGGTCATTGGATTGTGTTTAATCAGATTAGTGACCTTGTATAAATTCTGATGTGTTTTAGGAGTAGAGAAAGAGGCAGTGGACGATCCTCCAGCACTTTAGAATTTGCATAGTGGTGGCTCATTCATTGGTAAGAGTGTGGTTGTGTTGAAGGGTTATTTTAGTTTGAATGGGGGTCGTTATTAGTTACATTTCCGCGAATTGTCATTTAAATTGGTTACGTTAATTATCAATATAAGTTTTGGGATTATTTGCATTACATCAGCATCAGGAAAATACTAGGTGTGTAACGAGAAACCCAAAAATAAGTGAATTAAAAAAGTCAAAATTGGGGCCTGTCGATGCCACACGACCGTGTGTCAGGTTGTGTGGTAGGTCATGTGTGACACACGACCGTGTAACAAGCTGTGTGTAAGGCCATCACAGCCTAGGCCATTTTGGGCTGTGTGAGCCTAAATTTCTGGAAATTTCCCTAGGGTCGTACATGTCATCTCGATGATTGTGGGCCTTCCATAAGGTCGGTATGTGTTCAGACAAGCCTTAAAGCATGAAATCTGATAATCTGTTTGTATGGAATTTGATGTAAACAATACCTAAATGCATGTAAGGTAATGTGAAATGTCTGATCTGATATGTATATGCATGTTTAATATTTGTTATACGAGCATGTCTGATATATTAATTCTGGTATCTATTACTTATGTTGTATTTGGTATTATGTTTGCATCTGACTATGGGGCAAGGTATGTATTATGTGGAAGAAGTATTCTGTGTAAGGCGATATCTCGCTAATCTACTAGCAACATTACTGCGATTATTCTGAAAAGTGTCTTATGGATACTATGCGGTGTGTAGGGCTGGGTGGGTGTTTAATACCCCACATGGTGTGTTGGGATGGTCGGAGCTGGTGTGTAGAGGATGGGGGTAGGGCTATGCATATCTGTATTTGTACGACTCTGTTATGAATCTGATTTTGTATAAGACTTATGCCTGTATCTGTTTTGCAATGTGATTGAATCTGCATTAATGTTTAAATATGCGTTACACATTGAGTTATCAAAACTCACCCTTTATTTGTCTGTTACTTTCAGGTAACCCTCAGACTTAGGCAGGTCGGTGTGACGGAAGCTCGGATGTGCCACGACTTCGTAAAACATTAATTACAATAATTTGTGTAGTTAAAATTTTTGTTTTGAGAGTTTTGTAATTTTTGGACTCTCTGGACATTTGTGTTTTATTTTGAATTTGGATTTTAATTTGGGATGTCTTGCATGACATTTGATAAAACGATTTATGGAATCAACCGCTTTTTAGAAAACAAGCTCGGGTTTTCAAAATATAACGACTTAAGAACTTCCGCTGCAAATTATTTATTTTATTTGAAAATGTAAACAATTGAGGTTTTAACTGATAAGTATAACAATATCTTTTTAAATAATTGGATTCTTTTAGCAACAAAGATATACGTTGATTTCAAAAAGTAAAAGTCGAATTTATAACTTTTCTTCGTAATATTTCCAAATTCGACCATAACGTCTAGGCCGGGTTTGGGGTGTTATAGTCTAATATTAGAGTTTAACTTTATAATTGTATGTTTTTATCAATTTTAATATTATTTTATACTATTTTTTTTCTAATTAGTATTATATTTATAATTTTATAAAAATTTTCAACTTGTCATTATTTTTAAGTAATTTGCAACTCGAAAGTAATTAATTGTATCAAAAGTCCAATGTTAATCAAAGATGATGACAATGATTATAGATTATAGATCGAATAATTAGAAAATCAATATGGAAGATGATGAACAAAATGATGGATTGAAATAGGAGATTAAGATAGAAAAATTAAATATATTTGTAATATTATTAATATTTATTTTAAATTAGATTTTATTTTAACTTTTAAGAAGTTGTATTTTAAATTTATCTTTATTTTATTCCATTGTAATTTTTTATAATACAATTAGATTAATTAATCTAAATAATTGTTACACTTACAAAAATAAGTTATTAGAAAATTAAAATTATATTATGATTTCTAAAGTTTAATTCGAGATACAATTTGAATTTACTTTTAATTAATAACATTGTTAGTTAGTTTTAAATTAGAAAAGAAAATGCTAAGATAGCTTTTAATACTGAAATTAATATTTTAACATTAATACAGTAAAATATAAATGTTTTATTAAATAATAAAAATATGTGTAATTTTAATATATTAAAATCTTAATTATTATTATCTATTATTAGCGTGCATATACAAATTTAATCAAATTCTAATCTCAATTATCAACATATTTTTTTAATTTTGAAGTTTAATCTTTAAGATATTTACATAAAATTTCAAGATAAAATTCTCCTTTTACCTTTATTCAAAATGAAATAATATATCTTTAATTATATTTTATTATAATTTAAACTATTCGATTTAATCAATAAACAATATATTTTTATTTTAAATTATTTAATTATTTTATTTACATCAAGTTTGTAACGATGAAAAGTATATATCTGCAGTATATTCATGTTTTAAACATAGAGTGCAAATATTTCTTTAATGTTGAAATAAGAATATATAATATATTCACAATGTATGATATTTAAGACTAATATTATAAAAGTGTTTGATATATTAATAAAAAATAAGTAATGAATATAATTATGGTATTTGATAATAATAAATCTTTATATTTATTTTATAATAATTTATATTAGTTTAGATAGTTTTAGATAAATGTTAAATAGTAATTTATATTATTTCAAAACATAATAAAATTTAATTTGATTATCAAATGCTTTAAAAAAATATATAATAAATATTTTCAATACTTGATAGTAATCGGAAAGGAACAATGGCGAGGCCAACAGCCAGCAATCAATGAGTCATTTAAAGCAACTAGGAGTGAAGCAAATTTTCTTACCATCTTCCTACTAACTCCTACATTCGTGTGTTTTATGTAATATTTTTTGCACCGATGCTTTACTTTTGTTCTTCTTTCTTACTATATGAAATCATTTTTAGGAACTCAGACCCTTTGAAGAGCCTTCATGGTTCCTTCAGGTTTCTCTTCTTTTGCTACAATCTTATCTTTCATTTCGCTTTCCTTGACTAGTTCTTCCACAGAACCCACAAGAGCTTCAATCCGCACAGAGATTTCAATTAGTATAGAAGCCAAAGTCACCGCTGGTATGATTTCCATGAAAGGGACTAAACCAGTTGCAGATATTTGGTTTTCTGCAGTTGTTGATGGATTCAGCAAATGAGAAAGAGATTTTAAGTCATTGTGAAGTTCTTCCAGTGCGCTGTTCATTTCTTCAACCAACAAATCTATGGTGGGAGACTTGTTCATTTTCTTCACAGATTCTGCTAACTCTTTTATGGCACTTGAAGAGCTAGAGCTTACTTTCAAGCAACTAGTGCTTAGATGTTTCTTTATTGATTCAGCTGCCTGGGTAGAACATAAAGCAAAGTGATGGCAGCCTATGTTTAGTACCTCTATTATATCATTATCATGGAACAGATAATCAGATCAAACAATTTGGACTAGTTATGACCTGATTTTCTGAGTTGATGCAACTGTTGAGAGCCTCTATACAGTAAGCACAACTGCGCATCGATGCCCCGATTTTCAGATATTGTTTCCATGGATGCCGGAAGTTGAACCGTCCATGGGAAGGCTCCCACCTAGCAAAATTTGCCTACAGGAAATCATGCCAATTTACTAATCAGATCAAAGACGTAATAGTCTTCTTATGTTTCTCAAACTTGGTGTCGGACTTACCATTGATTCTTCTGATGCCTTCGAGCTCAGCACGCACTTGTAACCTTGCAACTTTTGATCATCTTCTCCATTGCTGTTGGTAAAATACTGTCTTACACAACCTGCAACCGTGGTGAGAAAGATAGGTTCTTAGCATGTCATGTAAGAACAAACTAAGTATATTGCGAACGAGAACGAAACCAACCATCGAGGGAATCGGAGAGTTTGTCCATGTTACGAACAGTGAGGCTATGGAGCTCTTGACCGGACCAAATGGGGCAGACCAGCATGATTACAAGAATGCATAAGGAAGTTCCAATGATAATGGTGGATATTCTTTGATGGGCCAGGTCAAATAACTTATCCACCCTATAGCCTGATATAGCAACGATGCTAAAGGTGAGGATGAAGATCATGGCACCATAATCAAACATGGATTTCACTGATGGAATGAATCTCGAGAAGGTTGCTATCGAAGCTGAAAAAAATGAAATAAAGATAAGTAACACCAAGGTTCAGCTTCAGCATTAAGAAAACACAATGAAAACAACATACCTAATATGAAAATCGATGCTCCTACGACAAAGGGTTCAAATCTGTCTCCGGATTGACTAGCGATCCAGTGTACCCCGACGGCAAGAAAACCAGCCAGACAAGTTGCACAAACTCTGTTCAAACATTTGTATAAGGTGGCGCCTGTGATGAAGAAAAGAAAACGTTTGTACCAGGGAAAAAAGTACAGAAGTAGTAGATTTTGAAGAACTTGGAATTGGATACTTAGTTACTTACCAACTGTGGGTTCGAATACTACTACGACAGTCATAATAGCCCACATAGCATTGCCTCCAACACCATCATACAAAGGTCTCATGAAGTAGACCAGTGATACAATTGTGAGTGCTAGTCCTACCTTAATGCAGTGGATCACTTTTCTAGGATCATTAGCTCCCATGTCCCATGCTTGCTTCAGAAACATCCGCACTTTCATACCCAAACCTGAAATTAAGCCTTTTGTTCTTAGCCACACCTTTCTTGCAAGCCCTGTAGGTGGAACCAAAACCTCGGATGAGCCATCAACCACCCTTATCCTCCATTCCACTCCCTCACATAATTCCTTCCCAGAAGCCATTTTTTTTTTTCACTAAGTTGGGTTTATAACAGAAATGATTGTTGTTGATATGTTGAGTGTAGGAAGCAAAGACAGCAAAGGCATGCAAATATGAGGATGAGGCTTTGGTGATCAAAATCAATATGACTATTGGACTGTATATAAAGGACATTGAATATGTGTTGCTGATCTTTTCAAGAAAATGTAATTAAAAACAAATCCCAATAGCATGGGGGATTTTTTATTTTTTATTAGGTATTATTAAAGTCATGATGTGGATGCAAGTATGAAGTGCGGGGAAAAAGTAATCTCTAGTTTACAATTCTTAACAAGAGTTGAGTGCAATGGTAAAGTTTATTATATTTATAGAGAGAAAATTCGAGTTTAAATTCTGAAAACAATATTATTAAAAGAGACTTACTAAAAAGGAGATGATGATTTGTGACCGGATAAAAAAAATATTTGATTTAAAAGTAATTTTATGTTGGGGGAGGTGTTGAAATAATGTGTCCTAAATAGAAAAGCAAAACGTCAGCCAACCAAGATTTAGGTCAAAGAAAATTCTATAAATTTGGCATTTTTTTAATTGTACTCTTTAGTGGATCTCTGAATGGAATCCTCTCTAATCTTGTCTTTTCCAGATAAGAAAATTAGGAAACAGCACCAATCTTTTAGTTAAAGTATTTCGATATCTTCATTTTTTTTTATTTGTGAAATCATCACAGTGATATTATGTGCTATTACAATTGATATGTATATTTGCTTTGCATTGCATGAATCAATTTGCAAAAGTCATCAAATATCATTTTTTTAATAAGCTGGACATCACATTCATAAAGTAATATAGCCCCAGTATATAAAATCTCATCCCCAAGGCAAATTAGGTCTTGAATAGGACCATAAAGGTTCCCCATCTTTGAATAAAGTGGGGAGGGAATAAGATGTTAAACAAGGCTTGCGTTGACTTGTTTTGATTTCACTTGAATGGAGAGAACACTTATCCGCTGCAGTGCACTGATTTGAAAGGCCAATTCAGCTATCAGAATTTGCATTACACTCAACAAGGGTTTACTTTTCTAGTATATATCTAAGTGCGAACCATGTTTAACCCTTTGTCTGTTTCCATGAATCCAATAACTTTTGGAATGCTTTGCATGTAATTAAAATTTGTATAAACAAGTTAATCTGAAGGGAAATTTCAAGCAAGTATATATCGCAGTAATGCAACATTTGGGGAGACAAAGCAAGCTAATTCTATTTGATTTTTTGCTAATCAAACAACCACAAAAGGACCAAGAAAAAAAAATTAATTAGCTGTTAGCCTACAACTGTGTCATTTGCTTTGGATTATGAACAAACTATTGCAGGAGCAGCATGCAATAAGCTAAAAACTAAGATCTATAATTCAAACCAGCTTGGTCCGCAGATGATGAAATGAGTTTCGATCAGGTTCTTGCTACTTGTGTAGGCATGCTCCACCATTCCATGGTCTCTCCTCACTTTTTCAGAGATGGTATGGGGTGCAGACAAATCGCTTGCTGCTCCTTTGAGAATATTTCCTAGTCAACCATATACATTATGTCTAAAGGAAGTTGAAAATGCAACGAAATCTTCAGTTTTGGCTTTTCAATTACCAGAACACCAATCACCGCAGGCCCTTTAGATGTCAATGCTCAAGGTACTTCTGGAACCCTTAAATGTGTGTTCTAATTATTGAAATGTCTCAGCCGTGTTGAGAGGAGGTAGCGGAAAAGGTTGCAGGTAATTGTTTGATAGCGGAATCCCACCATTCACGTCATTGCTTGGCTGACTGGCAGAATCAATCCCACTGCCGCCTGTCTGTTGCAGAAGCGGGAGAAGAGACCAGATTATACATGTCCTTTCAACTTGCTCCTTTGCCTGTCAATTCACTTTAGGGTCAGTTCTTTGAAATCATTTTTAAGCAGTCTTAGTACGTTTTTTTGAAATCTTAACTTTGTTATTTACCTCAACAATGAACCGTGCCCATATCTTGTCTTCTTGGAGCTCCATCACCGCCCTCAAGATATTCAACCCAATGCCCCGAATAACATTTGCTATTTCAAGAAAGAATCCTTGATCTTCACAGAGCATCTGCAACCAAGAAATGATGAGCTTGAGTAATACTGCCAAGATTGTTTAATTAACCAACTTTGAGGAGTCTTTTCATACCTCTATAAGCATTTGGCCAGGTGGATTTAGGTCCTTAACTACAATAGGGATACTCTGAGCCCCAACTTCAAATGCCCATGTAGCACCACCACTTATCATGTTATGTTTTGGAAGCATTCCATCCTCGTTGCCGATAATCTAAAGCCCAAGCAAGTTTATTAACGCATTAGTGAACTACAATCACCATACTCTGGGCTTCTTCAGCATCACATGTCACTGAAATAAAACAACAGGTTACCTTTGGTTCATCAGCTTGTTTAATCTTGTCCGCATATTTTGTCACGCCTTGCAAGAAAATCAGGTATTTGATAGTCTGCTCCAGTAAATGATCAATGCTCAATGGCTGCATTATGGAAATAACATAAGCCACATTATAATGAATACTTCATTGTGTTGCAATTTGGTACCAGAAATAATTTTAGGCGATAATGCTTAAATAAAAGAGTAATCACTAGTACCTTTCCATTGTGTGGGATAATCCCTCTCAACTCTTTTATACGATCTTGGATCAACTGACGGTCTTTGGGCCTGGGTCGAGTACTTTCACCAGGTTTAGCTCTTTTCTTGGCTGGCTTCTTTGAAGTTGCAGCAACAGCTTGGCCACCATTTACACTGTAGCTATCATCTATCCACGCACCAACTTGTGATTTTCGATGAATGTCTTTGTTGAATATAGTATGTGAATGATGCACTGGATTCATGCTCCCGGCAGAGTAAGAAAGACCCACAAACTGACCTTGACAAAAACTAGACGAAGAACTTTCAGTTTTCCTTCTTTTAGTAATAGAAAGTTGATCCTCAACACTAGATTTCGTGGCATGAGAAGAATTGTTAACACCATCTAGAAGCTTTTCAAGGCCTAGTTCAGAGAATAAGCCTTTTCGCTTGCCATTCATGGCACGGGCATCCAATTGCGAAATGGTTTCCGACAATCCTGAAGTAACAGTTGAGTTATCACCATGTAGCAATGGCACAATAATATCTTCCAAGGACTCCCCAGTTTTTCCAAATGCATAATCAATCCCCACACCATCGAACAGATCAGTCCCGTTATCATGAACAATGGTAGATTTCTCTGCATTAGATATGGATGCTTCAGTGGTGGAGCTTTGCAATGAATTAGCTGTTTGTCGGACAGGAATGTCAACTAAGGTATCACCTCCAACGAGAGCAGATGACACTGATGTAACTCCCACTGAAGATGAAACATCACTAATGATAGTAGCTCCTGTTCCATTGATGTCATGCCGGGGCAAAGGAGAAAACAACTGAGAAAGATCATCCAGATTAAAGGAGTTACAGAGATCTATTGTAAAGTCAGCTGGGTTAAACTCCTCAGTGATTCTTTGTAGGTTAATCGCATCATCAAGAAGGCCGTTGTTAGTGCCAAAAGAACATTGATACTCAGCTGTTTTCCCATAGCTGTCTAGAGTAGGTAATTCTGCATCAACAAGTTCCCCTATGCCGTAAAGTGAACTGAATGTCGAAGCACCTTGCAACTTTTGTTCCATATTTCCACTGACTGCAAGATCGTTTGCCTTAGGAAGCATATTCGGTGAATCCCATATTCCACTTTCCGATGGAAATGATGTCTCAAATGAAGTTAAAATTGAACCCTCACTACGCCATGTACTAGTGCAAGGGGTATAAGCAGCCAAGCAGTTAACAGGAGAGATCTTACCGGACGATAAAGATAGAGCTTCTGCATTACTTGTTTGCAGTTGATTTCTGAGATGAGGTAAGTTCTGTACCACCGAGTTCACACTTGGGTCTCGAATCTCGCGCATGAAAATGGAGGATTCAGTGGCATTTTTTAAGGAACATGGCCACCCTTTTGGCTCTCTAGGGAAGCCATACAGTTCAGTTGCCAGATTCTCATTGTAAATATTTCCACGTGATCCTAGTGCCGCAAAACGATCGTCTTGATTGCAAGCTTCAATTTCCAAAGGGGTAAACCCATGAAAACTCCCCACACCACAAAATATCTTCTTTGTTTCATCCAAAAAGTCCAATCTCTCTAAAATCTGCAACCACAGCAAACAATAATTAGAAATTTTTGCAACAGGGGTGCTTGTGCACGGGATGAATGCTTACTTGCAAATTAATTTATCAATCCATTTGCTTTAATTATATATTTCTGAAGTAGAAATCAAAATATAAAGAAGACTAACCAAATACACTAGTTTGGGTAATCCATATAAACATGAACAGATAAGACTGAAAATAGAATCGCTAAATACTAATAAAAAAGAATATACTATATCATTCATTTTCATATGTACTTACCTTTTGTGTGGATCCAACCTGAACCATTCCTTGTCTTCCCAAAGAGATTATTGCTATTGTCTGCAGATCATATTCGATCGTAAATAATACAAACATAGA
This sequence comes from Gossypium raimondii, assembly GCF_025698545.1. Lineage (NCBI taxonomy): Eukaryota > Viridiplantae > Streptophyta > Magnoliopsida > Malvales > Malvaceae > Gossypium > Gossypium raimondii. The sequence goes on along the minus strand of NC_068566.1, from coordinate 30,028,468 downwards.
GAAATATTACTCACAGGGTAACATTTTTGTCAAATTCAAAAGTTACCTTGATCCCACATGAAAATTGATTTTGTAACTCAGATTCATCCTGCAAAATGGGGGGAAAATCTCAAATTATAGACTAAAACATTGCAATGCCATATGTCCTATTTTTTTATTTTGCAAAAACTAGAATGCTTGTTTCTTTGACTTACCAAAAGTTATAAGCATGCAAAACAGTATGTATGGGACATAGGGGGAGTATTAAAGTAACCCATAAATGAAAAGTAAGAAAAAAATTGAGGGAAAAGCAGAAATGGGAAAAAACGTACCTGAAATGTAATTTGATTTCCAGTGTAACTATTTGAACTTTTACCATAGGAGTCTGAGAAAATCCATCGATGCTTTCCTGTGAAAGCAGCTTGGCCAATGATCCTAAGTTGACAAAAAATAAAACAACAACAAGATTTTGCTGTTAGAGATCCTTGTTTTACTCTCTCTCTTTTTTTTTTTTTTTGGCCAAATTTTGAATGTATTTTCACTACAATTATTGGATTAAAAAAGAAGCAGCAAAAACTGAAACAGATTAGTTGATAATCAAGCATACCCTTCACCCAGGATGTGGAATTTTTGAAGTATACTGTTAAACAATGGCCTCATTTGTTCTTCATAGTAGGCATCTTCCATTGTTAACAACCTGTTAAAGTTCCAAGTATAAAAATCCATGTTTAGAAAAAAAAATGAAAAAGTCACTTTAATTTAGTATAGGAAACTAAGAAAATGATGTTTATCACGGTAAACTATCTCTTTATTTGCTTGTTATTGGAGGATATAAAACAAATTGGGAAGGAATTTTAGTAATAAAATCACCATATTTGGATTTTCTTTAATTAACAAAAAAATTCTAAGAAAAGGGAAAAAAAAGGTATGGATTGAAACATGCATGGCAAAAATATGAAGTGAAAAAAAGAGAGAAGAATATGCAGCTAAAAGTTCAGATCTTGAAACAAACTAAAAGCCAAAGATAATATATAAATTTGGAAGAAACCAACGAAATAGACAAGAAAACAAGGACGAAGCAAACATTACAAAAACAAAAGAACAAAACTTTACATGGAATTTCTCTGATCAAAGCGCCAAAAAACACCATAACACCACCCATTACTGCAACAAAGATTTTTAAGTGTCTGCTTTAACATTGAACCCTTCTCTGCTTCCCCCATTTTCCACAAAAAAAAAAAAACTTCACGATTCAAAACTTCACTTCCTTGAACCCCATTAAACACCTAAGCTTAAATCCCAGGAAGGAAAAAAAAAGAACCCAGAAATTTTCTGAAGCAAAAGGGTAGGAAAAAGAAAAGGAGCTTTTTCCTTTGGCTTAGTTTCTCTACTGTAAGAGAAATGAAAACAGAAAGTGGTTGGTGTAAGAGAGATAGTCGAGAAAAAAAGGTTGGGTTTAATATATATATATATATAGCATAAGAATGAGAGAAGGAAAAGGAAGAACAAATATTTATGATTTTACGAAGCAAAAAAAGAAAGAAAGGGTGGTGATTGCTTTGTAGTTTTGTCTCACTTTAATTTAATTTAATTTAATTTTTTGCTGTAATTTATTTTGTCCATACAAGTGGGTTTGTTGTTGTAATAATTCTGTAGATTCTTATTATTATGTGTTACAGACAGAGAAAAGGAAATGTGATAGAAGGTTGAAGAGACTTACAGTGGGTATTTACTCATTTAAAACACTTTAGATGTCTTGTATTTTCTAAGGTTGGCTTTCTTTTCTTTTTCTCATTTGTGGGATGAGAAAGAAATTCTTTGATAGATACAAAATGAAGAAAACAAATTATATAAACAAAATCAAAGATCGAATCTCATTTAATTTTAATACAAGAGTGTAGTTTCAAGTTTTTTTTTTGTGATTTACTGACTTAATTTGATGTTTTAGCTCATCACATTAAATTCAATCAACCAGTATGTTGTTGCATGGTTAATATTTTTGCTTTTAAATTTTAAAATTTCATTATTAAATATTTAAACAGATTTTAGATGCTCCGGGAAGATTTGGTGTAGATTTGCTTGCGGAAAATTTAATTCTATTATTTTGTATATGTAAATGATATTATCCGTAATTAATATGAAATTTATCATTAAATTGTTATTATAAATTAATGTGTTCTCTACTTGTATAAAACCTACAATTGCTTAGGGCCAAGTTAATAGCATATTTAATTTTAAAGCAAATAAATCAGATTGCAAACAAATGTTGATTTATCGTTTTAAAGTAATGTTGAAAAATAATAATTTAATCTTTCTTCGTGTTTTAAAAAGCTTACTAATTTGACTAATTAGGCCTTCCTATGTCTTCACAACAAGGTTCAAGTCATTATGTTTATGGGATTGGCTAGATCACCAAAAAAGTGTGTCGTTGGGAAAAAGATCCATCGAATGGCGGTATGGTAGCTATGGAGGACAATATAGCTGACTCGTTGAATTTTAAGGTTTCGCTTTTCGACAGCAAGCTAGATGAAGAGGAAGATGACCTTGAGAAAGATGATTTTGAACTTATTGATGGTGATGTGACGACTCAAATGGTTGATAATGTTCCTGATATTCAATTCTCAGACAAGTATGTGCGTTGCTCCATAAGAGCATGTCCAAGTCTGTTGTTATCAAGTTACTAGGGCGACGGAATGGTTTCAGTGTCCTATGCGATAAACTATATGCTTTGTGGAAACCGAAACGCTCATTTCAGTTGATGGATTTGGAAAATGATTACTATGTTGTTAAGTTCCAAGCATAGGCGGTTTACAAGATTATCCTCATTAAGTAGTTCTCTGGGTTTGGCTTTCTGGGTTCTCTAGGGCTACGTATAAAAATAACATTATCCAAGCTACTGGTGGTATGATTGGGCAGGTTATTAAGGTCAATAAGAACACAAATAACGGTGATTGAGGATGCTTTGCGTGCAAGGCCATTAGTATTGATTTTCGGGTACCTCTAATATCAAAAATTCGGATAGAGGGGTGCTTGTAAAGGGTAGAGTATGAGAGCTTGCCGAATGTATGCTTTGAGTATGGGTTATATGGCCATTAAAAGATTTCTATTCTAAAGCTCGTACTAGTGATCTGCCTATAGGGGAGGATACAAATGCACAGAGTGTGGTTGACCCGAGAGTTACACAACAACCAACTTCGACAAGTCTCAATATACGTGTAGGAATGAAGGTTTGTGGCTCATGGATGGTTATGTCTAGAAACAATAGGCGTCCACTCAAGAATAAATGGAGATAGGGTAATCTTCGCACTAAAGTAATTTGGGGGCACGTTTCGATCTGATAATTTATTTGAATGACTAAGGTGATGGTTTGAAGTTAGGTCCTGGAGGGGTCTCGATGGCTATCAATAGTGGGATTAAAGGGGCACTAATTGTGGCCTAAGCTAAAGGGCCTGTACCAAAGCCAATGGGGAATAAGGGGAAGGCAATGGCACTAGTTAGCCTAGCATTCATAAAGGTTTGAGTAAGGGATTGGGTTCTAATGGGTCTTGTTCATGAAGGATTGTGATAAGAGAACCATTGTAAAAGGGTGAGATTGTGAGAACTATAAATAGCGCCACTAAAGGCATGGGGGTTGTGCAATGGTAAGTTCATTTAGACCCGAAAGCTCACTTAGTAGTGGTTCTATATGAGAATAGGGACCCGAATGTTGGCATTTCAAGTGGTAATTAAATGAGCAAGCTTGCCTTTCAGGAAAGTGGATCATCAACTTTGATTCTACCTGAGGAGGGTACTGGTGAGGGTGGTATTGATTGAAATGAAAGTGGCACTACCCTAGATAGGCTCGGGTTTGCTGGAAGGTCAATGGTGTTGATTCAGGATATGGTCCAATCCCTTATGCATGTACTTGGTACGGGTGTCCCCAACAATTCTATTAAAGCCATGGAGGTTGGTAAGGGACATAACTACATTGAAGGCTTATAGATAGCTTTAATGGAGCAGGTTAGTACATTTAGCTTTTCTATTTGGTTTTATTTTTTTTTTATGAATGTGTCGATATTTGTTTGGAATTTTCAAAGTTATGGCCAGCAACATTTTCACCTCATTGTCAGTGAGTATCAAAGGGATTTTGGTTTTGAGATCACAACTTTGGTTGAGACACGTATGGCTGGGAGTAAGGCGGACCTAGTTGTAACAGCCCGGTTTTAGCTAAATCAGAATAGTGGTTTCGGAACCACAAATCCTAAGTCATAAAATTATTTTAATATTTTTTTGATGTGTTTACAGCATGATAGCATGTATGTGTGAAAATTTCGTGATTTAATTTTACTGATTGGTTAGTTAAATTGATGAAAGGACTTAATCGCGTAAAATATAAAAGTTGCATTCTATTTGTTTAAAGTGCTTAATTGCTATGATTAATTAAATTAAAAGTCCTTATGATGATATCGGACCATTGGTAGTGCTAATGGACATTAATGACCTTATATTTGATGATTAAATGGTTTAATAATCAAGGGTAAAATGTTAAACTATGTATTAATGTATAATAAATAAAACAAAAACAAATTTTAAGCTTATTTTATCATATTTCTCACCGAACATCAAAAGAAGAAAGATCATTTGAAGCATTTTAGGGATCAGCCTTTTGCAATCTTGATTTAGGTATGTTTTGAGCTCGGTTTTTGATGATTTTTATGTTTTTGATATCGTTATTTCGTATTTTAGCTAGCCCATGCTTTAAATTTTGGATTGGTTGATGAATTTTTGAGTTTCCATTGATGATAGCTTGATTTTTTTGTTGTTTGATGATGAAAAATAAATATTTGATGTTAGATTATCATGTTTAATAAAGTGATTTTTGATGAAAATGCAAATTAGGGATTAATTTGTGAAATGTGTAAATTGGGGGGTTGAAATGTGAAATAAATGCAAGTTGTGGGCTGCTAGGGACCCCTAATGAATTCGGCTAAGCATGGGTGTATTGAAATTTTGTGTATTTTGTGATTTTGTGAAATAGGGACTAAATTGAATAAATGTGAAACTTAAGGGGCTAAAGTGCAAAATGTTCATTTATGTGTTTTTGGATGAAATTGAATGAATATGTTTTTAAATAAGTTAAATTTGAATTGATTCAGATCAAGAAAGAAAGAAATCGAAGTTAGATCAGGGAAAGTCGAAAGTTTATCGAGTAATCGATCTGATTCGTCAATTTCGAATACGAGGTAAGTTCGTAAGTAAATAAATGTTTTGAAATTAAATATAAATGTTTTATACATTGCTGAATTTGATTAATTATAGATATACATTGCCAAATTTGAATGTTTTATATTTTGCCGAATTCGAATTGTTTATATTGTCGAAGTTGAATTGTATATGGATATATTAATTCGTATATGGTTGAACACTTCTGAAAATAAATTTTATATGGTTATACATTGCTGAAATTGAATTATATATGTATATTAGTTGCGAAATGATTCGTATATGGTTGAACATTGCTGAAAATAATTTATATATGGTTGTACATTCTTTGAAATTGAATTGTATATGTACATAAGTTGTCGAAATGATTCATATATGGTTGAACATTCTTGAAAATAATTTGTATATGGTTATACATTGTTGAAATTAAATTGTTTATGAATATAGGATGCGAATTTGATTTGTATATGATTATACATTGCCAAATTTGATTCAGTATATGGTTATATATTATCGAATTGTTTGGTATATCAATATTCATTGTCGAATTTGATTCGTATATGAATATATATTGCTGAATTGATTTGAGCATTAGATGACAGGTTTCGTGTATGAAATGATTTAATTATGAAGTTGATAGCTCATAATGAACCTTAGAAAATGAATTTGATATAGATGACATGATATTAGTACTTCAAAGGTGTGATTTCGTGTAAGATCATGTCTGGGACATTGGCATTGTATATGATTCGTATAAGACCCTGTCTGGGACAGTGGCATCGATATGTGATATCATGCAAGACCATATCCGAGATATGGCATTGTACGAATTTTATAAGATTTCTGTGTGTTCTTAACAAATTCAAATGTGAATTTAAACTAAATGGTTCAGGTATGTGTGAAATTATATGTTTATGAAATATAAAGGTAAGTTTAACATTTAATGTAATAATATGAATACATATGAGTTAGTTAAATGTATATGTGTTTGTGATATGTTTGAATTCAACTTAGTAGAATTGAATTATAATTTTCATTGAAATGATTTATTTGCTTATGGCTTACTAAGCTCCCAAAGCTTACTTTGTGCATTCTTCCACTGTTTTTTTTAGATTATCGAAGTTAGCTCGGACTCGGGGATCGTCAGGAAACATCATCGCACTATCGATCATTTTGTTGGTACTTTTGAAGCTTTATATATATGGTATATGGCATGTATAGGCTAGTGAACTATTAGTATAATTTTTGAAAAGTAATTCTAGCCATGTGATTTGGCTTGGAAATGGTGTATATGATAGAATTGTGTTTAGCATGCTTATTATGATATGGAATGTTTTGATGATTAAATGATGGCAAAGAATGAATATGTTTTATGAATGATTGGTTGATTATTTAGGTACGGTTATAATTGGTAAAAAAATAAATGAGTAAAATGAAAATGAATTGACAGTTCTAAACCGTGTTTTGATCAGTAATGCCTCGTAACCCTAATTTTGCGACAGATACGAGTTAGGGGTTTTACACTAGTGATCTCTCGTCTTGGATTTTCATATTCACATCAGGTTGAAGCTAAGGGTTTCTATGGTGGCATTTGGATATTGTGGAATGATATGGTGGATATTGTGGCCCTTGAGAACCTTTTCTAATTTTTACATTTCGATGTTCAAGTTCAGGTAACGGGTACGACTTTCTTGCATACTATCATGTATGGTAGTTCACAACCTTACTTTTGATAAGTATAAAAGACCTCGGATACCAAGGGTTTGAGGTAGTTAGGACTTTCATGACTTCTTATCTTAGCATTATTTTTTAAATATGGGGTTTAATGGATCAAAGTTTACATAAAATAGGAAGAGGTTTTGGAATGACTTTCTAGGAAAGTTTGCAACCTCGAGTGGTGTACGGCTTTTGCATGGTATAAGGTGTTCCATCTTCATCGACTGAAGTCAGATCATAGGCTTTTTTTATTCAATTGGATGGAGAAGAGATTAGGAGAGTGTTTCATTCTTTCTGGTTCTTTGCTAGTTGCTTGAAGGACTCTTCGTTTAAGAAGATAGTTCAATCCAACTAGCTGCCACTATCAAGCTTGCACAACACCATTTAGAGTTTTGTACATGCTGCATAATGCTGGAGCAATGATGTTTTTAGTAGTTTGGTTGCCCTGAAAAGGAGGGTTATTGCGAGACTCAAGGGCGTACAAGATGCAATGGATAAACGGACCACTAGGAATTTGTGAAAGTTGGAATGTAGTCTAGGTATTTAATTGAAAGATATTTTAAACCTAGAAAAGTTCTTATGCGGTAATGATCGAGGTGTGATTGGGTGGTTCATGGGGATACGAACATATTTTTATCACCACCAGACTATGAGCTATCATCGCAAGAATTAGATTGATGCACTTAAGTTAAAGAGTGGAGAGTGGTGTTTTGATGATGATACACTCAAGCAAGAGTCTATAAATTATTTCATGTGAATCTATTCTCTTAAAAGGGTTATGTTAGATCGATTAAATGAAGTTGGCACATTTTGGACTCTTGATATTGTAGTGGTGAAAGTTTGGTTGTTGAAGTGACAGATGAAGAAATTAAAGTAGCTCTTGATTCTATGTATCTATTGAAGGCCCCTGGGGTTGATGGGTTGCATGTGAAGTTCTTTCAAAGTTAGTGGGTGATTCAAGATGTTTTTATAGGTGGGCACATTGAGCCGGATATAAATAGGACCTTTCTTATTCTCATCCCGAAAGTTTCTTCCCCGAGAAAAGATAGCTCATTATATGTAACACCCCTAATCCCTATCCATCTTCGGTTTAGGGTCTCGAGCATTACTAACGAATCAAACAATTAATCCAATCATAATCAACATATAAACTAACTAATAACATTATAATATGCAGGGGCAGGTCACGACAATCTAATACTTTCATGCTAGATTCTTCTATATTTGAATAATAAATTATGCTATGCATTTCTAAACTTGATCTTCCACTGTCTACACTATTATCACTATTTATCCCTTCTAGAATGTCAAATTTTGGATACATACAAGACTATTCCAATTATTAGCATCAAAGTATTAGTCCATACTCTGTCTACGATTATCTTTTTAATTTATCTTCGATGATATTAGTCGAATGCACTTAATTTAGGTTTGTTAATCAACCCCAATTCAAAGTAAAAGTTACTCTTACAACCCCTATTACGAGTCTACAAGACCCTAAAAGTAGTTAAAAATAGGCAGGAACTAATTTGAAACAATTTTGGAAGTTTAGGAAATAATTACAAAAAATTTGATTTCAGGGGTCACACACCCATGTGGCCAGGCCGTGTACCTCACACGGCCGAGACACACGCTTGTGTGGCCAGGCCATGTAACTTTTTGACTTGGGCTACACGCCCATGTGTGTTGCCCCTGTATGACACACGCCTGTGTGGTCAAGCCGTGTCCACCCAAAAGTACCTTAAAACTCAAGTTTATTGTTTCCTATTTACTTGGACACTAAACAACTCAATTACCAATCGTTTAACCCATTCAAAACACGATTAAACATGCCCAAAATACACCAAATTCATCACCTAATATGCCTAGCCAATGTACTCTCATTGGTACCATATTTTATATGTTCAAATACATCAACAACACATCAAACATTCAAGACTTTCATTCATATCACACTTACCATATTTGAACTAACTTTCAAACTTCTAAAGTTACCAAATATGAAGCTAAGCACATACCAAGCATTATGCTAAGCTACCAAACTTTAAACTAACCAAACTTTAAACTATCACAGACCAAAATATAAATTAGGCTAGCATACCAACATAGCCTCAACCACAACCATATACACATTTAACCATCATTTCACTAGTTACTAAGTTAAAAACATCTTATAAATGATATCAACAAAATACTCCTTAGGTATATGCCATTATAAAATGAAATATCACCACACTGGATTTGTGATTTGATGCTGAGTCGGCAATAATTCGAACAGTACCTAGCCTGCGCACGGAAAAAAAACCGCATGCTGAGTAAAACTCAGTGGTATTTCTATAATCCGATAACATAACTTGATGTAAGTATTTAAAATGCAAAATGCAACAAGTAAGCTATGTTCATGTGTTTCAATTGGATAGTATAATTTTTGCTCTTTCCTTATTCACATCTACTAAGATTTTCACATGTTCAAATATATAAGTATATATATCAATGGCATTCCATTTAACATTTGAATACATCATCTCATGCAATGGCATGATTCATATCTTTTATCAATACTTGAATTCATTAAAGTTTCACATCTCAATTCATCATTTCATATTTCATTTCTCATATTTTCCATTTCAATATTTTCTCATCTCATAAATTATTATTTTACTTTCCCCTATTAACACGACACAGACTCGGAGGAATACACGGATCCAACCAACACACTAGTTTGGCATCTAGTACCTCATCGGATAAATTTGAAGTAATAACTGCGTCCAACGTTATATAAATTGACACCCAGTGTCTCATCGGTTAAACCGAAGCAAATTGGCACTTAGTGCCTCATTGACTCGAGGTCGAAGTAATCCCTAAACTCTTCCTATCCTATGGAATGTCATCTATATCCGACTCAGCCCGATATAGTTAATAGCAATTCATTTCACTTTTCAATACAACCAATGTCTCAATTTCATGAATATATATCATCACATATAAGCATATATTCATTTTGATAATAATTACATTTTTCTCAATACACATATATTCATAATCAATATATTTCATAATAAACAAAATCAATCCATTTCATTTCAATTATGAATTTAATTCAATTCCCAAGTATCAAAGTACTCACCTCAATTGCTTACCATATGTAAACAATTATATATGCAATAATCTACTATTTAATTCGGATTATAGAAACACAAACCGCGATTTCTGAGCTATTTGACGTCAATTTTATCCTTCCCCTTTTTACTTGAGGATTTCTGTACAACGTTAACTACGGAATAAAACAATTAAATCACATTAATATTACACATTTCAACTTTACATTAAATTTCAATTTTTACACTATATTTTGTTTATTCTTCAATTTAGTCCTTAAACCGAGACTAATTTTAACATTCACAATTAACTTCATATTTTTATACTAATTTCACTCTAGACCACATTTAACTTCCTCTTTTCCAATTCGACCCCATAATTTCAAATTTTTCACAATTTAGTCCCTATTATTCAAAATCAACAATTAATTCCACAATTTAGTCCTTTTCCATTTCTAACTTAAAAATCTATCTATTTAATCCCTAAATTTTAAATATTCAATAATGTCAACATCTAAAATCTTGAAAAATTATAAAAATTACAATATGGGTTAGGTAGCCCTAAGTACCGAGATTTCAAAAATATAAAAATTACAAGTGTAGGGACTAAGTTGCACTAACCAATTTAGATTTGAACTTCAAACCCCCAAGTGCCGTGAGCTTCTTCTCTTTTTTCTTTCTTTCTTTTCTAATTTACATGCATTTCATCTCTTTCTTTCCACTTTCTTTCTATTTCATTTAATTTATTATTATCATTATTAACTTTATAATATAACATATATAACATTTACATACATGCATTTACACTTAACCATATTCGGCCACCTACACACAACCATTTATTAAATGGTTTAATTGCTACTTTAACCCCTTTAGTTTATTTCAATCTATAATTCAACTTTTAACCCTTACGCGATTTAGTCATTGTACATTAATAACTCCTAATTTCACAAAATTCACTGTTTCAAAAATTAATTAGCTACTAAGCTAGCCTCGTAAATATTTTTAAAAATATTTACAAGTTCGATTTACGAAAATAGAGTCCCAAAAATATTTTTTTCGACTCCCCTAATTATCAAGTCGTTACATTATATGCTGATCAGTTTGTGTTCTATAAGATTATTACCAAGACAGTGGTGATGTGACTTAAGTCCCTGATGCATTATTTAGTCATCCCTATCCAAGTGAATTTTCTAGCTGATCATTCCGTCACTGCTAATGTCCTTATTAAGTAGGAGATTATTCACACGATACGAACAAGTAAAAGGGGCCAAGGTTGGATGGCGATTAAGATGGACCTTGAAAAAGCTTATGATTGTATTCGATGAGATTTCTTGGCTGGGACTCTTGAGTACATGAGGTTCTAGCTACAACTTCGTATGGTATTTATGAATTGCGTTACAGCAACATCAATGCAAATTCTAGGGAATAGAAAGATGATTGTGGATTTTAAGCCTTCACGAGGTCGTCAACAAGGCTGTGCTCTTTCTTTTTATCTTTTTGTCTTATGAATGGAACGATTGGGTCATTGCATTAATAGTGTAACAACCCAATTTCAACGTTGCCAGAAAAGATAGTTTCGGAACCCCATTTCTGTGAACTAGGTTCATAAATATTAAATTAGACTATTTACATAATTAATATAAAAGAATATTAAAGCCTAGTCCTTCAATTTTGTTTATTAATTATTTAATTAAGGTATAGGGACATCAAGTTTCGTTTAGAGTTTTACAGCCTATAATGATTCCAGAGTGGAAATAAGAATGAATCACTATGGATTTTTTTATTGGGTTTGCCTTTAACGCTGAAAAGGAAATATGCAATATGGGTAGTAGTTGACAGATTGACTAAATCGACTCACTTCATTCTTGTGAGAACCGAGTATTCCTTCAAAAAATTAGTTGAAATTTATATCTCTGAAATTGGAGATTACATAACATACTTTTGTCTATCATTTCATATCGGGGTCTTAGGTTTACTTCTAGATTTTGGAGCAAGTTACACAAAGGTTTGACACTAAGCTAAATTTCAATACAGCGTTTCATCTTCAGACTAACGAACAATTAGAGCGAGTGATTCAGATACTCGAGGACATGCTACGTTGTTTTGTCATTGAATTTGAAGGTAGTTGGGAAAGATTCTTACCGTAACTGGGAAAGAATTATTGCAGAAATTCTTTATAGAATAATGAAATATGGAGGAGAAGAAAAAGAAACAAAAGTTTTTATATATTTTTTTGTGTACTAAAAAATGAATTTTGACTCATATTTATAGGAGTTCTCATGCCTCTTCATAGAAACATAACTAGCCAAATGGATAGTCATACCTTTAGCAATAAACATGGTTATTCAATAAATATCTACTTAAATAATTATGGCTATTTGTTAATAATCAAGCAATATAACTTTTGGTATTTAAGAGACATACATTATCACAATGAATAGTGGCAACTCTTAATCAATAACCAAGTGATATAACTTTTGGGTCACTTATAACCTTTCATTTGTAACTTTTGGAACATTATGAATATTTTGAAAATGTTCCAACATACTGTTTTGAGTAGTTACAAAGTTTTGCGTCAAGTTGGTTGGGCACCTCATGAGTCGAAATAGAAGTTAGTATAGAAGCTCGGTGTCTTGTAGCATGGTCGCCAATTTTTGTGGCTTGTGCTACCTGATCGATTGATAACAAATGCAAAGTGACAAAGATTAAGATTGGCTAATAATGCCAACTATTCTATATATGAGCACCATGAGGAGACCATCATTCATGTGTTACGTGATTGTCTTGCTACATGTCCTACATGGTGTTTGATTTTACCATGACAAATTAGAGCAGGTTTCTTTTGCCTTCCTGTCGATTGCTGGGTGGTAGAGAACATCTAAAATTATAGGTCAATGTTGGTTAACGGGGTTTACTAGGAGACGATGTTTGGTATTCTTGCGTGGAGTTTGTGGATAGTCTTCCAATAGGCGCATCATAACATAGTTACCATTGTTGTTGCGACTATGTCTTTGGCAAGGATTATCAAGGAATCACAAGTACTAGCTCAGTATTTTGACAGTGGTGAAGTGGATGTCGCTTTCGGAGGGAAGGCACAAGTTGAACATTGATGGTGGAGTTAATAACACCGCGAGAGTGGTAGAGGGTGGAGGCTTGATACAAAACTCATTGGGCTATTGGTTTGTGGGGTATTGTCGAAGTATCGATTGTTATTTGGTGTTACAAGCTAAGCTTTAGGGGTTGTATGACTGTTTGCCCATGGATTAGGATGCTGGCTTTCGGTGCTTGGTGGTGGAATCCAACAATTGGGTTGTAGTTGACCTTGTCAGGAATGTTATTGGGGATGAGATGCTGGAGATTGTGACGATTGTTTGTGGCCTTTTGTCTCGATCTTGGAAGGTATTAGTGCGTCATATTTCACAGGGTACTAATGCGGTAATGAATGTTGTCACTAAGCTTGTCAGGGATCGTCCGCTAGTTTGCAATTAGTTCGACACCTTCCTCCATCTGTCCAACTTGTGGTTGAACGGAAGGAGCATGCCATCTTTCGCCCATGAATATTAATCTTGGCTGGTGTTAGAGTTGTGTGACTCGAATCATTGTTAAAGAAAATACAATGGTAAAAGTATGGGATATGTGTAAGGCTTAAGGTCGAATGCATGATGCACAAGTAGAACCCGTATAGAACTACACTTCGTTTATTTGACATTGATTAGAATAAGATTTTTTAATCTTTAAATAGATGTAGTTGAAACTCCTCTTGTATTATTTAGTTTTCAACATTAGTGAATTTCTCTTCCTCTATCCGTGATTTTTTTCCCGAAAGGGTTTTCACGTAAAAAGCTATGTGTTTTATTTTTTCTTTCCTTTTTACTTTGCAATCATTCTATATTGCCATTATCAACATTAGTTTCAACAGCTAACTTTATTTTGTTATTTTCTCCAAAAAAGTTACTAAAATTTTATTTTCTTTCTTTTCATCTCAATTCAAATGCAAATTAATATTTTTTAACATTTAAAGTAATGACTTTTTATAGTTTTATTTTTATAAATATTAGATTATGATATACGGAGAAAGTTGGTGAAAAATTTTATGTAATAAATCTATAAAAAATTATTGAACGTCGCTTTGGTTCAAATAATTAAGTTGAGCAAAGGAGGATTTTGAGTTCTTAGTTCAAATCTCATTACATATATGTAATTTTCTAAAGTGCATATAAAAAGAAAAAACTTTCAAAATTATATTTGTTGTTTTATAAAAGATTGAGCTTTTGGTAATTTCACAATAAGATAAATATCAAATTTATACATGAACTTTGGTGTAATGTGATACATAAACTTTAATTTAGTGCAATTATACATATGAAACTTGAATTGTGGTATATATATATAATTTTTATTTTGATTCAGTTGTACACATTTAAAGAAATAAATACATACATTTATTTTCATATTCAATTAATATAATTATTTGTGTATGCAATATATCATCGTAAAATGATGTTGATTCGATAATGTTGTTAACGATTTGTGAAAATTAAATTAAATCAAAATTTCATATATATAAAATAGCACAAAATCAAAGTTCATGTATGACATTGCACATTGGGTCAAAGTTCATGATAGTTTTGATATTCACTCATTTCACAATTGAGTTAAGATTCGGTTGAGTGTGTTACCAACTCCGTCAAATTTTTAAATAATAGTATAAATATAGATATAGATATTATATTCGTGCGGGCATGTGAGAGGGTTTGGGCAAAAATACAGGCCTGAAAAATGGGCTTGGGTAAAAAAATAAGGTCCGTTTAAAAAACGGGTCGAGCCTCGGGTAAAGTATTTTGGCCCGGGCCCTGCCTGGCCCGGCCCGAATTCACTAAAAGACAAAAAAAATCTACTCTTTTTTTTGTTTTTGAATGTTATTTTCTTGTCATTTTCTCCCTATTTTGCTACTATTTTACAATTATGTTACTACTATTTTATTGTTATTATTTGGATATTGTATAAAATTTATTTTATTATTATTTTAAAGGCATTTTTTAATTTTGTTATTATTTTAGAGGCATTTACTTGTTAAGTTGTATTTATCTTAGTGTTATTTAAGTCTACATGTTTTTTAAATTTTATTTCCAATTTGTTGGGAAATATTTATTTTGATGTTTTATTTTGATGTTTTAGTATTTTGATGTATTATATATATTTAAAATTATATAAAAAATTAATACGGGCAGGCTAGGTCGGACTCGGGTTTTAGTATTTTTATCCGGGTTGGGCTTGGGCAAAATTTTAAACCCGTTTTTTGGGCCAGGCCAGGGCATAGTAAAATGGGCCCAAATTTTTAGTTGAGCTCGGCCCGGCCCGGCCCATGAGCACCTCTATTCATAAGTACAATATAATATGAATACATGTTTAAAAAAATTATAACTTATAATCAAATCAATATAAAGCACGATGGTCAAAGAACAAAAAAGAATGAAATGATGCCCATGTTATAATTGAAGATTCACATATCACAATTACACATGATAAAACTCGAACTTGGTGTTTAATTTAGGCATAATGATTTATTTAGCCCTCCAACTTTATAAAAAAAAAAGTTATTTTTGCTCTTCATTTAATTTTTGTCTCTTTTGACCCTTAAACTTGTATTATTTGTTAAATTACCCTAAAATGGATAGAAAAATTAATGTTTTGTTAACTTTGTTAATGTGACATCCACGTGGATTGTCATGTGAATATGTCGACAATTAATTAAAGTTTTAAAATTAAAATTTTAAATAAATATAAAAACATTTTAAAAACTAAATTATTAAAATTATTTTAAAAGTATAAAAATATAAAAATTTATTTTAAATTTTTTAAAATTAATTAATTTCTAATGTGGCATACATGTGAATCGTCAGATAAATGTCTTATCAATAAATTTAATAAATATTAATTTTTTCTATCCATTTAGGGTGTTTGACGAATAATACAATTTAAAACTAAAAATAAAATGAAAATTAAATAGATAACTAAAATAATTTTTTATAAAATTGAAAGTTTAAATAAAACATTATATTTTTAATTTACGATACACGAACCAACATCTCCACCGTACCCCACCAAAAAAAAAAAAAAAAAAACTATGCTATGCTGTGTGATTACGTTATCTATTACTCAAAGATAGTAGAAAGTAATAGAGTTGCAGCACCCCATCCAGTGAGGAGAGCTGAGCAGTCAGCCGTAGTAGCGGGGTTAGCAGACAAAACCCAGAGCCGAGAGTGGTGGCAACTGTCAGCCCCCGGTGCAGTGGTACAGAGCCACCTAGCCTACACACCAAATTTTTTTTTTTAAATTTAAGCTTACTCCAACAACGACTTCAAATAAAAGACGAACCATGAGCCCCATGGCCAGTGGGGACTCGTCTCTACACTGGACCAAATTGCTTACACAACTCACCTAGCCCTTTTCTCTTTGAACCGTGTGCTCATCATCACCATTTAACTGTAGTCTTTGTATTTTTGTTGCTTCTAAATAAATAGAAAGGTCTATTAAACATCAACACTATTATTTAAATATTGATGTCTTGAATTAATAAAGTATTAATTCGATTAAAAAATTTATGAAAATATCTTTTGTATCTAAAATAAAAGTCTCTTAAACCTCTACACTATTATTTAAATACCAACTGAGTTGATGTTATGAGTTAATAAAATATCAATTCAATTAAAAATTATAAAAATATCCTTCCGTATTTAGATATTATTCTAAAGTACTTTAATTTTCTAAATCAATAAATAATTTGCATATGGTGAGGTTTGAATTCATGACTTTTATGTTAATAATATTTTGAACCTTACACTCAAACAAAACTTCATCTTGAATAATTTCTACATTTTAATTTTATTATGCACACTTTATTACTTGCGTCGGTTGTATATATTGATAATGTTATCGATTAAGTGATGTCACAAATTAACTCGACATTAACTCAAGTAGATGACAATATAATGATAAACAATTGCAGTGCATTTAATATTCTTAAATAAGACAATTGAGTTTTAGCTTGGTTGACACTAACATTTTTGTCAGTGCAAGAGAATGTGGGTATGAACGCGCTGAAACACGTTTATCATCCTATTTAAGGGTTGAAGAGGGGTTATGGATAATTTTAGGCATTGTATAAAAATATTTTTAATCTAATGTATTACGTGCTTAAAGTCCGTTTTACTCACAATTTTATCTAATTTTTCATTTTAATATTGTACATATTACATGTGTTATTATTAATTGATTTCAAACAATACATTTCATTATTTATTATATATTATTTTAAAACATATCCTTATTTCTAAATCGTTGTTTCCACATGCATACGCGTGTGATAGAATTTCTAGTATCAATAATGTCATTTATTGAGTTTGTGTGACAAGTCACTCAATATTGAATTTTTAAATATTTTTTATATAAAAAATGGCAATAGCATGATAAACAATTTGAGTGCATTTAATATTTTTAAACGTGATGTATTTACCTATTTAATTTTTTACTCACAATTTAAACTAATTTTCATTTTAATTTCACACATATCACGTATGTGTTATTATTTTATTTTCAAATAATACATTTTTATTTATTGTATGTTACTTTTAAAAGCATACATGTGTTCTAAATATATGGTTTCTATATTTATGCGCGTGTGATAGAATTTTAATATTGTTAATCTTGTTGGTTCAGTTGGTGTCACAAGTTAATACCATGATAAACATTTAGATTGCATTTAATATTTTTAATTTGATGTATTTATCTTTTAAATTTCGCTTTACTTGCAATTTAACCTAATTTTTAATTTTAATTTTGTGCATATTGCATATGTGTTGTTATTATTAGTTTCAAACTTTACATTTTAATTATTTATTATATGTTTTTTTAAACGCACACCTATATTCTAAATATATTGTTTCCACAAGCATATGTGTGATAGATTTTCTAGTTGTACTTATAAGTTTTAATTTCATAAATAAAATTAAAACAAGTCTTTATTAATATTTAAAAAATGTTAAAATGTCAAATAATTCCTCGAAAATAATTAAAAAATCAATTAAGTTCCTTATTGAAAAGTGCACATATTTGAAACCTTTGAACCATGATTTGTACCTAATTGAACACTTGAACTCATTTTTCCATTAAAGCTTATGATGAGCTAAGTATTGATGTGTCAAGCTGACGTGGCGATTGACATTGAAATTAATATTTTAACATTAATTTTAAAAATTAATGGTTAACTCGATAACTGTAATACATTAAAATAATAATTAATTTTATTTATTATTAGTGTGCACATACAAATTAAATCAAACTGTAATATCATTTTTCAAAATATATATTTTTTGAAATTTAATCGTACATAAATTTTCGTGATGTAGTTATTTTCCATCTATTGAAATCCATAATATATGTTGAAAGTAATTAATTTTTACTTATACTTTTATTATAATATAAACTATTAAATATAACTAATAAATAATATTTTATTATTTTATTGACATCAAGATAATATGTCTAGATCTTAACTATTGTACATATATACTTAGAAATAATAAAAAATAGAAAGCTTATAAAATCGAAAATTCGTTAAAGTAAGTGTTGGTGAGCACATTCCATATACTACCACGAAACAAATATCTTGAGTTGACCGAAGAGGTGAAGCCTTGAAAGGGCTGGACTGCGGCTTGCCTTTTAAAAGTTTCAGTAATTTAGTAAGTTAGTCCCTCAAGATATTAGATAATTTACTAAAGCATGTATATGGTAAATTAAATTAAATTGGCCCCCTCAAAATATATTTTCTATTTTATTTATAACTTAATTTTATGTGAAAGGTAAAAACTCTATTTGTTATTTATCTTTTATTATTATTAATCATTCAAAAATATTTACACCTAATTTATAAATAAATAAAATCAACTAACAGAATAACCCAATTTATAACTAAAATATTTACATATAATATAAACCAAATAAAATTACACCTAAAATACAAGTCGATTATGAAATCTTAATATAAAAAATAAATGAAGTGGTTGTCGGTGGAAGAATTTATTGGATAATATTGTTTTAAGTAATGAGTTAAATTTTATTAAAAAAAAGGGATAATTACGTATTATGTCTCAGTATCATTCCATCTTCTTGGTTTGTCATTGCATACCAGTGAGGTGCAGTTGGGGGGAAAAAATGATAGCAACCTCACTTGGTCACCGTTTGTTCAACATGCCATCCGGTGAGAAGCCATCTCCACCACAATCGGTCACCCCAAATCAATCGGAGATTTTGGTCCAAGAAAATTTAGCAACTTCATTGCTTTTTCTTTTCCTCTTTTACCCATATATTATTTCTTTTGTTTCTTCTGTTTGATAACTTGTAAAAGCTTACGACTTTTCTGATGTTTGGTTACCCTTCTTCTCCCCTTTCCTCTTCCCCTTCCCCTTCCTTTTCCCCTTCCCCTTGGGTTGCAAATCAGTATGGTCAAGGACTTCTTCCAGTTCCTCCTTCATCCAGGTAAGGCTTCTTCTCCTTCTTCTGTTCTTCATTCCTTTTTCTTCTTCCGTTCTTCATCTTCTCTTCTCAGCATATTCTGTTTTGTTTCCTCTCTTTCTCTCTTTCTCAGGCAAATCTACCATGAATTCTTCGCTGGGTCTCAGGCAATAATTGAATACCAAGTTGATCTTACTAGATGGAAAGCTAACTAGAAAGCAGCCATGGATGGTATGTGAAGGTTTTTCATTTTTTGGTTTAGATTTTTGTTATTGCAGTTTTAAGTAAAGGGTTTCTTGTTTATGGTTTCTAAAGATTTAAGGCGATAGCTTTTGCTTGTGATTTTACTTTAAATGTGAAAGATTTTTCATTTTTGTTATATTCTGGACTATGGCTGAACATAGTTATTGTTTTGAAATTGAAATTAGTACCTAGCAATTGTTAAATGTTTAACATAAATTTTGTGTTCATGTCTCTGCAAAGATATATGAATTTTGCTTTCTATCAATTCTAGTTATTGTTTAAAATTATGAATGACCAATACTCATTGACTGATTTTCTTTGTTACCTGCTGTATGGTTTCAGTTGATTCACAACCAACTATGGAGGAAACCATATTGGTTGGTGATGACCTAATGATGGGGCCACCATCTCCTATCATCCCACAAGAAATCACATCACATGTGCTTGAAGGTGTCGAGTTATGTGATGGGATCTTACGGACTTTATTTTTGTGTAAGTTCTGTGTTTTTAACTTAACAATCTTTATGTAAAAGCCGAAGTATGTATAGCATTGATTGACTGATATTTATCTTCATTCTTTTTGGTGACATGATTGATTATTTGCTTAATTTTGCCAAATAATAGACCAAATACTTTCTCATGCATTTCGTGTACAGCCATACATTCTTTATGATTCTTTGTATCTTGTGGTCTATGATTAATGATATCGAGCCTTTCTGTCAAGATGAGTGGCATTATATAGACAATGTGCTGAAAAGAGGGTAAGGTTTCTAATGGTTATTCCTGTTGCATGAATAAGTA
The DNA here is from genome assembly GCF_025698545.1 of Gossypium raimondii. Classification (NCBI taxonomy): domain Eukaryota; kingdom Viridiplantae; phylum Streptophyta; class Magnoliopsida; order Malvales; family Malvaceae; genus Gossypium; species Gossypium raimondii. Next base: position 30,007,913 of record NC_068566.1, on the reverse strand, counting down.
CATCGAATTAGCTTTCTTGAGTTTCTTAAAAAAAAAGAGATGCTTTCTTGAGTTTGTTTGAAAATCTTGGTTTCAGGACAAAGTTTTATCCTGTATTTTAAAATGCTATGCTGTATGTATGCTGATCTGCATTTTATTCTCTTGTGTTCTTTGTCTGGTGATGTTCAAATTGTTAGGGAGCTTGTTACAAATACTTTTAATGTCAACAACATTCTATTTCAGCGTATACCTTTTTTTATTCTTGCTATGTCGGTGTTTGGTATTGCAGTGAGCTCGAGTCTTTAAAATGGAATATGCAAATGCACGATTGGAATGTAATGCAATGATGAACTTGCTAATATATTGGCTTCAAGTCATTGGTTTGGAAGAGAAGGTAACAAAGTTTTAATGGGTAAAGGTTTTCTTCCTTCTCCAATTTCATTCTATTCATTACGAACATATATCACTCTTGATAATAATCTTTGAAAGATCGATGAAGTCGCCATGTTCGTATATGCATGGTTGTAATATATACCACGTGAAGGGTGTTTCTTGGACGTATAGTAGAGTCATAACGTTTTTAAGTGCCGTTTAACTTAAGTGGCTCTCTAGTCCTTTTTATATTTGATTTGATCCTGTTATTTGCTTGTTTTATATGATATTATTAGCATTTGGAGTTTCTTACTTTATTCCATTGAATATATTTCAGATAAAGCGTTGACACTTGGAGTGAAATTACTTTTGTCTTCTATTAAATTAAAATGAAATTAATTTCCTTTCTGTAGGCACTTCGATTAAGGTCAAATGAGCTAAAATTGGAGAGGCAATTGGAGAACTCACAGCTGAAATTTCATCTTTCAAGTATGTATTTTTTATGTCTAATTATGAAATTTGCCCCTTTATTTTACAAGATCTCGAGAAGTTAGTCCCTCGATTTGTCGAATGGTCCTCATATTTTATGAACACTAAGAAATTAGTCCAATTGAGTAACACTGTTAAACCTTCTTGTTAAACTGAGCTGTTCAACAACTTATGTGCTAGGAATTAGTAAAAACCAACAGTAGCATATTTATGTTACAAAAAAAATTGACCTATATTCAACTTAGGTTACTATTTAAGTTTTGAGTATAGTTTTGCACAAGATGCAACATGTTAATTTTGCACCATGCATCCGTGTAATTATATGTTATTTTCAGTCTTACTAACCTGGATTATTTTAACAGTTTGTATCATTGGTGCATCCATTAGTTAGTGTTGATTGTTCGATACTACATGATTGCTATGAATCATTTGCAATGTATTACTTTGGAAGATACCTTGTTGCTTGCTTGGGTATGTTCATTTCAAAGGCCTTGAACTTCAAATAAAGATTTTATTTCTTATCTCTGGATCAACCTTGCACGATATTTCATTTAGTTTACAGTTTCTGTGGTGACATTGTCTTTGTTATTTGCTTTGCTTATGCCCTTGAATCTGAATTTTGGACACCCATATATTATTTTCAATGTCATTGAATAGTCATTTCAACACTCTGCTTTTTCATATATTTACTTTTAAGAATATATAGGTTCTTTTGATGTCTAACATACCATAATCATAATTCCCCTTAATGCACTAAAAGGAATATGCACTACTTTGTTAGTAAGCAAAGTACAGGATGTTGTTGAACTTTGGCCAGTAATGCAACATGAAACCAACAGCAAACTAGCATGCAGACCAACATCCAAGCTGAACTAGATAAGCAGCAGCATTTTGTTTATTTTGTTCATTTGTAACTTGATTCAGTTGCAATGTAATTTATACTTAAAGTAAGTAGGAGTAGTTGTTGATTTATGTTTGATGTTATAGCTAGTATGTCAGCTACATTTTGTTTGTAATTCTATCTAGGCTTTAGTCATGTATTAGTGGGAGCAGTTATACATTAGCTAACTGCCATATTTCATTGTAACATAAATGCTTCTCAAGTCAATGAAAAAGATCTGATTTTTGGAAATAAAATTCACTATTCTTCTTGTTTCAACTTATTTGCATTCGTTTTTCTTTTTCTCCTTAGTTTTCTGCTAAAAAAACCAACTCATGTAATCCGGACTACTTATGTATATGGCATATTGCTTATTCAAGTAATGAAGTTAATCTTTACATCATCCGGAACTACTTCTGTTTTCTTCCTCTACTTATGTATATGGCATATTGCTTATTCAAATTTTTTTTGAATTTTTCTCTAGTTTTAATTCATTTTTAATTATTTATTATTGAAAATAAATATAATTGAAATAATTTTTAATCATTTATTAATTTTGTAATTGTTAAATAATTTTAAAAACTTCTATTATATATCATTTTTAATCTAATGTCCTTAAAAGTCATTTTCTATTTTCACCTCACCACTACAGTTGCGTTTGAATCCAAACACACACTCCACCGTTGTTTCTAATCTCACTACTACAGTATCCAATCTCACCGCTATAGTAACTAATCTCACCGCCACCGCTGTTTTTAACCTCACCGGAGCTAAACACACCGTCCATCCAAACTAAGCCTATGACATTTGACAAATGAGATTTGGATGTATAATTAATGAATTTGAATAACCTATTTCCTTTTTATTTTTAAAAGAAAATGAAATGATAGGTCCCCACATTAGTGTTGTGGGGGTTAGTAGGGTTCGTTTTCTTAGGCCACTTTCTCCCAATGCTTCTATCCCACCTCCTCCTTGATGATGAAAAAGAAGTACAATTACATACATTTATTTATATTTTTTGCTTTGCTTCACGCCTAATGAGTCAATCACTCGGTTCGCAGAAGCCCTGGGTTTTCAAGTTCTCTTATATGCTATTGTCGTTCCTGAATTTTAGTTTAGATGGTTGAGTCAGTTTATAGGTTTTAATTTGGATTGTAATTATATTCGATTTGAAAATTTTTAAATTTTGAGTTAACTGAATCGAGTTATTTGATTTTTCGAGTTAATTTGAATAAGTAATGCGGATTTTAAGTTCAAATCGAGTTGAATTTTACAAATCGAATAACTCAAATAATCCGAATAATAGTTTGATATAAATACCCTTTTAATCCCTGTCAATTTCGAAAATAAGCAAATTGGTCTCTTTTAACAAAAATTACAAAAGAATATTCAAAATCATTTTAAGAATATCAAATTTTATATTTTTAGTAAAAAATAAAAATATATAAATAAAATAAAAAATTATTTTTTCTAAAATAATAATTTTGAGACATAAATAAATTAATTAATGATTCAAGTTTATCATATTAAAGTATTTTTTCTTATTTTGCTTTGAAAAAGTTTTAAAATATATATGGTTTCAAATTTAGGTGCTCTAATACGGAATTAGTTATCTTGTAATAATATCTCAATTTGACATATTTAATTTTTTAATTTTACTCTATTCAACTCGATTTGAATTTTATGTCACTCGACTCGATTCGAAATAATTTCAAATCGAGTTAGTATGATAAAATAAGACTCGCCAACTTGATTAACTTGAAAATTTTTTTACTCAATTTAATCGAACTCTTGCCCTAATTGCATCAATTCTAGCCTGTTTATGATGTAATAGTTTGATTTTGCAATACGATTATTCAAACTGTTCGTTTAAAATAATTTAATATTTATAATAATTTAAATTTATATTTATATTTTGATTGTATTATACTTGTTACAGTTAAAATAAATCCTTCATGAAATTTTAATTATCTACTATATAGTAAATTATTATACTTGTTTAGGTATGAATTAAAAAGAATTGAGAACATCATATTATGGTTTAAAAAGATCATATTATAATCGTATGGATAGTGGTCCACTAAAACATAGCATGGATATCTTAATCTGGATGATCATGATTTTGATGTGATCTGATCTGATGGATGACAGCAATATATATCTTCTTCACTAGATTAAATATGAATTCATTGTAATTTAAGTTTATGTACTATTCCTCTTTTCTAATTGAAAGCAATTTAAGTGGAAAAGATACGAAAAATATAAATTTTATACATAAACTCTAAATTTTTATTATAATTAATTTTTTAAAATAAAATATACCAAAATTTATGTTCTTCTTATGAACTAATAAACTATGTGTAAATATTTTAACATTTTATGTATTTTGAGAATTTATGAAGGATTGTATCTTTATATTTGGATATGTGTCGAACATTAATATCCCTCACTTAATCTGATTGCTAGATCCATGTTACGAAATGCTATATTCATTATCAGAGTAACCACGGACATTTATATACTTTCCAAACCAATTAAACATGTAATTCAACATTAAAAAGTATTCACAACACGATACACAATCATTTTACGATTTCACACGAGCTTATAAAGCTCTTTTGCTAACCCGAATATAAAGCAAGACCAAAGTGTAGAGTTTTTAAAAGTTTCGGGTTGACGTCACGACCTCAAGTTTCCTCATCGCGGCGACGTCATCACAGTGAGTCATGTCACGACAACATGCATACCCACGTTGCGATGTCACTCACTGTTGATCGACATTGCGATATCAAAGACTTCTCATCGCAACGTTGTCCCTGTTTTTGCCAAAATGCACATTCAGTACCTAAACTAAGCAATTCCAATTCATTCCAAACATGTTTACATCTATGTTCAGCAAAAAATAAGGTCATTTAACTCAACCAATTCATGTATAAACTAATCAATCAACCATGCAATACCTTACCATCTAATTATTCACATTTAGCTATATATACTTGACCATTCCACCTAATTCTACGAAAATGCCTTCAATTTTTAGCTCAACACAATCATCTTACCAAATGAAAACCACCAATACAAGGGGATAACATAAATAAGTCAAAACATATGCCAAATTACACAACATAACATAACCAATTCAAATGGCTTAATTGATAGTTTAACATGCCAAACTAATTAAAAGCATAATCATCATTCAAGCTTAACCAAAATATGCACTATTAACTTAAATACCAAATGGTACATCCAACATTAACCATCACCATAGACAAATAATGCCATCCAACTCAAAATGGCCATAAGCATACTAAAAACCTTTAAGTATATGACACATAGTCTAGATTCAAAATGTACATATAACTACCATCTCGAAATACTCAAAATGTACATTCATAAACTCACAGATATTCTCAAGTAATCATTTATGTAGTCGCATAAATGATTAATACTATACTTTTCATGATTCTGAATTCATAGTTTGATCAATTTTTCTACAGATATGCTTCGGTATGAACATTATATATGTAAGATTCAACATAGGAACTCACCTTATTCTCACTAACGGTAGTTTAAAACTCCAGATCTGGATATCCATCACAATCCAACAACAACCACTGCTTTTAGAACATGAGAACACCATTAAGACTCATTCGTATACAATTTACCATCAATTCGAGCATTGAAAACTCCCATGCAAAGCCTTATACTTATATTTTACTATTCATGCACCTCTTATAGACTTACTCTTTCAGAATTTAACATGCAAAATAGTAATACTTAACCTTGAATGAAATAGCCACTGATCATAACATAACTTTAGCTTCTAGATTATTGATAAAGAGATACATCCAGACTTAAGAAAGGTATCAGTAAATTACAATTAAGGAAAAGGAAGAAGAACCCTTTTCAGAAGACACTCTCACATATAAATATGACTCGTTTTGCTTAGTGGAATTTAACAAGTGTCATACGTATCAGAACTTGCCTTCTTATTGTCCTACAGTTTCCGAGAAAAATATAAATAAGTTCATTTCATCATACTTATCAGGCTAAGTTATATAATTGGTTTCTAACCAGATTACTTAAAGTCTAACTAGCATAGTATTCCATATAAACCAGACGTACTATACCTTTGGCGAATACTCATTCCATACTTCCCTTTTATCCCTTAATACTAATGTCTCCTTAATATAGTAGAATATCATGAAGTCACTTACAAACTCATGTGGCAGTTAATATACGCCTACACATATACGTTAAAATAATCATTTGGACAGATAACACTTTGTCAGACAAACTATTTACTGCTATACGTGAAAACTTTAGACCTGTCAAACCTAAGGTGTTAAAATAGAAGCTTATTGTCATAGGAGTCGCGATATCGAACCAATGCCGCGATATCAAGCCTCTAAAGTCATGATACTCTTGAAGGTGTTGAAGTGAATAAAATTGAGGTTAACTCTAGTGATGTTGCGATACCAATAAGTGGGCATCACGACACCAAAACCCTCAAATTCATCATTATTTTGGGTATTGCAACACCGAAGCCTAGGTGTCGCGATACCGCTGCCTAATTGGGAAAAAATAGCTACAAGAGTAGTCTTTTGCCTAGCACATCACTCAATCAAAACATTTATAGGGGCATTCTAGTCAACAATTTTTTTATTATAATTAGATGTTTTAAAGCCACTTTTGGCTGAGAACAAAAGAGGCTATTAACTTTACTTTCTTTTCATCCTTTTAGCTTTCTAGTTAGCTTCTTTTTCTTTTTTTAGGGTTTAGTTTCAAGCTTTTTCTAGTTTTAGAGTTAATTTTTATTGTAGCTTGGTTTCATTTGCATTTTGGTACTTAAACTTTCTTTATATTTTCAGTTTAATCCATAATCTTTAATATAACTCAATTCCATTTTCTTTTTTTAAATAAAAATTTAAACTTTAGTGTTATTTTTCACCTCTTTTGTTGCCACCTTCATCTTCTCTAAGCAACCCTTAAGAAAACATTAAGCTTTCTTTAACTTTAATTTTGTGTTTATTTTAATGTATACTTTGAATGTATGCTCGATTGTTGCTTGTATGGAAATGATATTGAGTAGCTAAATATATGGTGGTTGGTTAATGGAAATGTTGTTTGGTTGGCTTTTGGTACAAAGACTAAATCGTAAAAATTAGACTAAATCGTAAAAACTGGACTAAATCGAATAAAGTTTAAAACTTAGAATTGATTCGTTTAAGGGAAAACATTAATAGGTGAGAGTGAGAGGAGATACTATTGAGCACCAATTTGGTTGTGCTTAGTTAATTTGGTGAGGTCGAGAGATAGACCAAACTAAATCGTCTAATTTAGTAAAATAGAAATCGAAAGGTAAAATTGAGTCAATTAGAAGTTTAGGCTTTTTAGATCCCTAATCCAAAGATTAATCAGCAATATGGAAGTTAACTAATTGTACTTATGGTAGTTTTGAAGGAGTTGCAATTATTCAAGATGTCAATGGCAATCAAATAATTCTTTGGCGCACAATTGATGGCAACAACAAACTCCACTATAGATTTCTCTTGCGTTTTATATTATTACATATTAGAATTGAGTGACCCAGATTCTTATTAAAATAAAATATATTGATAAAATAAAATAAAAGTAAAATCTATATAAAACTACAGTTTTTTATTTAATTTTAGAATAAGGTTTTTCAACCTTATTACACTTCATCTATTTGATATTGATTAGAATAAGGCGTTTCAATCTTACTACACTCATATTAGAATATGGTTTTACAAGCTTATAAATAAACATAGTCTACTCCCCTTGTAAATCATTTGAATTTAACATAGTGAATTATTTTCTCCTCTGCCTGTGGTTTTTTCCCTGAAAGGGTTTCCACGTAATAATCTGTGTGTTCTTTATTTTTTTCTCTTTTCTTTGCGATACATTGTCATTATCGATGTTCTATTTTTCAAAAATTGGTATCAGAGCTTCCAAGTTGTTCATCTTAATCACAATAATGGCGTCTTTGAAATATGAAAATTTGTTGTTAGATCGCAACAACAGATTCGCGTTGTGGCAAATAAAGATACAGGCAGTTCTTACTAAATAGACTTAGAGGATACCCTGCTAGTGATAGATAAGATGCCTTCAACATTGACGGAGGAAGAGAAAAGGTGTAAAGATCGAAAGGCGTTAACACAATTACACTACATTTGCCTAATGAAATTTTACAAGATGTGACGAAGAAGAAGACTGTCGCTGCATTATGGAAGAGGATGGAACAAAGATGTATGTCGAAAACTCTAACCAGCAAGCTGTATATGAATCATCGTCTTTATGCTCATCATTTGGAAGAAGGTGCGTCTGTACACGAACACTTAACAGTGTTTAAAGAAATTCTCTCAAACTTGGAGGCCATGGAGGTTTAGTTTGATAAGGAAGATCTAGAATTGATTCTACTTTATTCGTTGCCCCTGTCTTATTCAACCTTTAGAGACATGAGTTTATATAGCCGCGAGTCTCTCATAGTTTATTAGGTTTATGATTCTTTAACCTCGTATGATAATGTAATATCCTAAAATTTGGGGTTAGAATTTTTGAGACTGTAATCAGAGTCAATGAGTAGGTTGAGCAATTGTGTTTCTTTCTCCGTTTTAATGTTAGAATGAACCTGCTGGTTCGATGATAGAGTGTGTAGATAGTTTGCCTTAGTCCCGAGTTCGAACCCCGATGTGAGAAAAGATGAAGTTTTGTTTTAATTTGATTCTTTTTTTGAGTTAGCTTAACTTTATTTATTTTCCTTTTATTTTAAAAAAATTAGAGAGAATAAAATCCCCAAAATTCTTGACCCACGTTACTCTGTTCTTTTTCCCTTTCTTGCACGCCAAATTTCTTTTTGGATTTTTTTTCTTTTTCACTTTTAATTTTTGGTTTATTTTTCGCTATTACGTTTTCATTCTTCAAATTAATTTCGAGCTTTATCATCATCACCGATAGTTGTTGGCTATAGCATTCTTTGCGTTGTCAAGTGTTTGTTTTGGGTAAGTATGAGCGTTGATTTCTTGATATTTGGTTCTTGGATGGATTGATTTTCTAATAGGTTTAGTATTTTTATAAATCAAGTATTTCAGACTAGGTGATAGGAGATATTTCGGTCGATTGTTGGTGCTTGAAGGAGTATAAATCAAGTATGTTTTTGAAACTATGTGAATTCAGTAGCGTATTATTGATGGATTTTGGGGGAAATCTATAAATTCTGGTGTGGTTTGAGTTGTTAGTGATTGGGGTTCAACTTGCTATCATAAAACCTTAATTTTAGCCTGTTCCAGTGTGGTTTCGTGACCACATGGGCGTGTGCCGTACACAGGCAGTTCACACAGCTGTGTGACTTTAGAAATTAGGGTTTTTAGGCGGTTTTGGTACTACACAGCCTGGCCACACAGTCGTGTACCTTAGCCACACGGGTGTGTAAGATTCCACACGACCATTTCTACTTTGCACCTTATTTTGATAATTTTAGACAGTGAGTTACATGGACTGCTCACACGACCACATAACTCGGTCACACGGCCGGGACACACGGCTGGATAGCCCTGTTTCATAATTTTTTGTGCGGTGTCACAAACTGACTCGTTTTGTATTTGGTGTTATCCAACCATCGGTTAAGCTTCAATAATTATGTTTGGAACTTCGCTTCAAGTTAGATTCATGTATGTGTGTGTGTTTGTGTGAGTTGAGTTTAGAGAAACGGGAAAGGTTCTGATGTGATTTGATAAACGAGTTGAGTTGCTTACTTATTATCGAAATTGTGAAAAGTACACAAACACTATTGATTCTAAAATTATTTCGTTTGAACATGCGTAATTTGTTTCTACATGATTGTTTGTAAGATATGTTCATTGTACAATTGCATAAAAATTTTAGGATTTTGGTTGTGAAGAGAAGGAAGTCTGATTTTGGCAGTTTTAACTGCTATGCTTTTGTATAGCGGTTTACCACACTATACTGACTGTATACCAGCTCAATTGTATACTTTCACTCGAGTAGCTTAAGTCCACTATACGTGGTGTGTAAGGTAAATGAACCTATTATGGTTCTATGTGGTATGCAGGGTGGACGGGCCTTCTGTAGCTCTTATGTGGTGTGTAGGGTAGACGAAGCTGTGTTTGGATGGTTGGGGTGGGTTTTTTTTTTTACTTGTTGCATTCGGTTTGCATTTGAGCATATGTGTTTGATTATGAAATTATCAAATTTTTTGCGAATGGTATATTAGGTTGATGTGCTCGTACATTTGTTTACTACTTCAAGGTTTTATGCTCTGTTTGTGTGTTCTTATTTGGGATAATTGTTTTTGAAATCATGTCTTTTATTATTCATTTTTGGTTTCTGACTTACATTGAGCTCGCGTCGCTCACCTCCCTTCAGTTTATCTTTTTTAGGTAATTCGTGTAGATAGGTTTCAGATTCAACAAAGCGGAGGTCTTGGAGTTCTCTGATTGGTTTGGCTTCAAATGAAATTTGGTTATTTATTATTCAAATTATGCGCACTCAATTTTGGTAAAACGTTTTCTATATATGGTGTTGGTTACTGGTAGTTTTGGTTTTATTTCATTTCAATGTAAATTGTTAAACTACTCCGTGCTAGTTTGTGTTTTGTTCCAATACGTATAAAAACTCTTTTCCACTGCAAACAACTTTCGTACACCAGTCTTTCATTAATAAACTTGATTTGTTTACAAATTTGGCACGTAAATTGATGACGATTTAGCTCAATTCAAACAAATCATTTTCTGTCTAAGTTTTAAACGATTGTTTGAAAGTTTTTTTTCAAGGATCACTTCGGTGGTCAATGTGACCTCCGAGATTCGGTTAAAACTTATGGGTCAGGTTTTAGGGTGTTACAAATAAGATAAAACATCTTGTGGTTAAACCCGACTCTCAAGGAACGGGTCTCATTATTCGTGGGTGACAAGATCGGAGTGTTAATGATGATTGTGGAAGGACACAAGAATGGAATCCTCGAGGAAAATCTAAGGGAAGATCGAGGTCTTCAAATAGAGGTAAAACTTGTAACTTCTGTAAGAAGTAGGGGCACATTAAATCATGGTGTTTTAAGCTGCAGAACAAGATCAAAAGGGAGGCTACGAATCAAAAGAGCAAATAACCAAAAAAATCTGGTGAAGTTGATGTTGTAGAAGACTACAACGATGGTGAACTTCTAGTCGCTTCTGTCAAAAATTCTAAAGTGAGCAAGGAGTGGATCCTTGATTCGGGCTGCACCTTCCACATAAGTCCCAATCGAGATTGGTTCACAACTTATAAAATAATATCTGAAGGTGTTGCTTTGATGAGAAATAATGTTTCGTGTAAAATCATAGGTGCTGGAACAATTAAAGTTAAGATGTTTGACGGAGTGTTCAGAACACTTAATGACGTACGACATGTTCTAGAATTAAAGAGAAATTTAATTTTGTTAAGTACTCTTGATTCAAAAGGGTACAAATACACAGCTGGAAGTGGGGTTTTAAAGATTTCCAAAAGTTACCTTGTTGTGATGAAATGGCATAGAAAGACTGCCAAGTTATATGTTTTGCAGGGTTCTACTGTTACTAGTGATGCAACTTTTGCTTCCTCTTCCTTATCAGATGATGATGTTACTAAAATTTGGCATATGTGCTTAAGGCATATGAGTGAGAATGGCATGACAGAATTAAGCAAAAGAGAACTTCTTGATGGGCAAGGAATTTGCAAATTGAAGTTTGTGAGCACTGTGTTTTTGGGAAGCAAAAGAGAATTTGATTCACAAGAGGAATCCATAACACGAAGGGAAAGTTGGAATATATTCAGTTAATCTGTGGGGCCATCTAGAGTGCCTTCGAGAGGTGGAGCTAATTATATGCTAACACTCATTAATGATTTTTCTTGAAAATTTTGAGCATTTTTCTAAAGTAGAAAAACGATGTGTTTTATGCATTTAAGTCTTGAAAAATTATGATTGGAAAACAGACGGGAAAATAAATAAAACACCTCCGCACAGATAATGGCTTAGAGTTCTGTTCTGATGATTTTAATGAACTATGCAAGTCAGAAGGGATCGTGAGACACTTAACAATTTGTCATACTTCACAACAAAACGGCTTTGCAGAATGAATGAACAAAATGGTCATGGAGAAAGTTCTATGTACGTTGTCGAATGCTAACTTACCGAATTCGTTTTAGGCCAAAGCAACCTCTACTGCATGTGTTTTGATCAATTGATCTCTATCAATTGCCATTGAGAAAAAGACTTCACAAGAGGTACGGTCTGGTAATCTTACTGATTATTCTAATTTAAAGATTTGTGGGTGTCTTGCGTATGCTTATGTTGATAATGAAAAATTGGAACAGAGATCCATTAAATGTATTTTTTCTTGGTTATAAAGTTGGTGTAAAAGGATATAAGCAATGGTGTCCTAAAAATAGAAAAGTTGTGATTAGTAGAGATGTTGTTTTTGATGAAACTGCTATGCTACCTAACTTATCTCTTAAAGGCTCTTCCAATAAAAAACATCAAAAGCAGGTGGAGCACCAGATTAATCTAGAATCTATAACAAAGTCAACTCCTCAAGCCAATACAAAAATTTAGAATAAAGTTGCTTCTTCACCACAATACTCGATTGCCAAAAACAGAACTAAAAGAGAGATTAAACCTCTAAAGAAGTATGTTGAGGCTGATCTAGTTGCTTATGCTTTAAATGTGGCTAAAGATATAGATGCAAACCAAGAGCCATCTAATTATTCTAAGGCAATTAGCTATGAAGACTCAGAAAAGTAGATATTTGCTATGCAAAAGGAGATGGAGTCACTCCATAAAAACAAAACATGGGATCTTGTGCAACTTTCTAAAGGTAAAAATGTTGTTCATTGTAAATGGGTGTTTAAAAAGAAAGAAGGGACTCCAATAGTTGAAGAACCTAGATATAAAGCAAGGCTTATTGCAAAGGGTTATAGTCAAATCCCACGAGTGGACTCTACAGATATGTTCTCCCTAGTTGTGAAGCATAGTTCGATTCAAGCTTTACTTGGTATTGTGGCCATGCATAATTTGGAGCTTGAGTATTTAGATGTAAAAACTGCATTTTTGCATGGAGAACTTGAGGAGGATATTTACATGCAACAACCAGAGGGTTTTACAGTCTCAGAAAAAGAGGACTATGTTTGCTTGCTGAAAAAGTCCCTTTATAGTTTGAAACAGTGACCAAGACAGTGGTACAAGAGGTTCGATTCCTTTATGACTTCTCATGATTTTAAAAGTAATAGCTTTGACGGTTGTGTTTACTTTAAGAAAAATATGATGGTTCTTTTGTGTATCTACTCCTTTATGTTGATGACATGTTGATAGCAGCGAAAGATAAAGGAGAGATAAGAAGATACTTGGTATAGAGATTCTGAGAGATAGAAAAGCAAGTAAATTGTACCTAAATCAGAAAGGGTACATTGAGAAAGTTCTTTGCAGGTTCAATATGTAGAGTGCTAAACCTGTTAGTACTATTTTAGCAGCCTATTTTAGACTTTCATCGGCTTTTTCTCCACAATCAGATGATAAAATTGAGTACATGTCACATGTTTCATATTCTAGTGCAGTGGGATCTCTCATGTATGCTATAGTTTGTTCACTTCCAGATTTGTTATATGTAGTCAGTGTAGTTAATAGATAAATGGCGAATCCCAATAAAGAATTATGGGTGGATTCTAAGATACTTACAAAGTACTACTGATGTTTGCTTACAGTTTGGAAGAACTAGAGATGAAGTCATTGGGTATGTTGATGTTGATTTTGTTAGACACCTTGATAGAAGAAGATCTCTCACAGGTTATGTCTTTATAATAGGAGGTTGTGCAATCAGTTGGAAAGCCACTTTGCAAACTACAGCCGTTTTGTCTACCACTGAAACTGAGTACATGGCAATTACTAAGGCTTGTAAAGAAGTCATCTGGTTGAAGGGCTCTTTAGTGAACTTAATGAAGACCTTCAAATCAGTACGGTATTTTGTGACAGTCAAAGTGTCATCTTCCTTACAAAAGATCAAATGTTTCATGAGAGAACAAAGCACATTGATGTTTGATATCATTTTGTTCGTGATATTATTGCTCATGGTGATATTGTTGTGAGTAAAATTAGTACTCATGAAAATTCTGCAGATATGATGACTAAGTCACTTCCCATAACCAAGTTTGAGCATTGTTTAGACTTGGTTGGTGTTCTTGTTGAAGTTAAATGCTTAAGGGGTTTTATGGAAGAGGTGAAGAACTTGTTCGTTTAGAGTTCACGATGAAGAACTTTTTCATTGAGAATTAATGTCATGATGGAGATTGTTAGAATTGAGTGACCCGAATCCTTATTAAAATAAAATACAGTGATAAAATAAAATAAAAGTAAAATCCATATAGAACTACACTTCTCTTCTTTTATTTTAGAATAAGGTTTTTCAACCTTATTACACTTCTTCTTTTTGATATGGATTAGAATAAGGTGTTTCAATCTTACTACACTCTTTCTCTTAGAATATGGTTTTACAAGCCTATAAATAGACATAGTCTACTCCTCTTGTAAATCATTCAAATTCAATATAATGAATTATCTTCTCCTCTGCCCGTGGTTTTTTTCCCGAAAAGGTTTCCACGTAAAAATCTTTGTGTTCTTTATTTTTCTCTCTTTTCTTTGTGATACATTGTCATTATCGAAGTCCTATTTTTCACACTACATTTAAAGCAATTGACCATCCAACATTGTGTATGCAGGGACTTGTCTAAAAAGTGGCTTAATATATACTATAGAAAAATACGGTAGTTAATTGGCAACTCCATCCAATTAGGGAAGACATTTCTTTGTTGTAACGCGAAGTCAAAGTGCATGGCATCCAAAAAAGAGATGTGTCGCAGAATTGAGTTAATCTTATGGCGAAGATAGTTGCAAGTCATAAAATATACTATAGTTGGACGTAAAGTTAATAAAAATATTAGGTTAAATTCTGTTACTATTCCTTGTAATTTGTGAAAGTTGTGGATTTAGTCACTATACTTTAATTTGATTAGTTTTAGTCATTGTACATTTTTAAATAGTCAATGTTAGTCCATGTCCTTTTCGAAATTTGAAATTTTAGTCTTGACCCAAATAGTAGCAATTAAATCTATTTTGTTAAATTCAATTGCTAGTTTTGTACTATATGTATAGCTATAGATTTAGTGCATAGTCTCGAATTGGATCATTCTAAGTGCCTGTACTTTTTGAATTTTAAAATTTCAGTCTTGACGGAAATGATAGTCGTTAACCCGTTACTAGATTTTTAATAAGTAATGTGTGGAAATAACAAGCTGACATGACATTATACATATGATAATATGTTTGTGACATCGATTTTGAAAATAATAGAACTTAACTTAATGGATTTAACAATTATCGTTTGGTAATAACTAAAATTTTAAAATTTGAGACTAAAATTGACCAAATCAAGTAAATGGATTAAATTCATAACTTTTGTAAAATATAAAGACTAATAGCATAATTTAACCAAAATATTATCCTTAAAAGTCAATATTTGCACTCCGTCGGTATCTATAGCATAGTACTTAGAGTAAGGTTTCCAAATCATCCTACTTTGAAAGTATGAAGAAAGAACCAAAAGCGATGAGTTTTATAAACTTGAAAAAAGGGGGAAATTTGTGTCTTTTTGCATGTGTAATCATTTCTCAATTGCTTAATTAATTAGCAACCTTATTTTCCTTTCATCAAAAAGAGTTGGGTATAACCAAGTTACTTTTATTGTTGATAAAATTTTAATAATTTAAAACCATTTTATTAATTAAAAGAAGAACCAAAATTAGCCGCAACCAAACATTTTCTATTCTGGGAGAGATTGAACCTATATGATGATATTAATTAGAGAAATGCTGCCAAATTACGAGAAGTAAAATGATGAGTTTGATATATTATTCCATGGAATTTGATTGTTTTGAATTATTGGTAAATATTCCATGCATTTGCTAGAGTGTAAGGAATCCGCAAATATGTTATCATATACACTTTTTTCACTAATAAAAGTTTATATAAAGATGGAATTTATTGATGTAATTGAATCGAGTTGAATCTAAATAGTGCCATACTCGAATTCGAGTTGAAATTTAAGGTTCAATAATGGGTTCGAGTTCGATTAAATCTAAATTTCCAAACTCGATTGATTAAGCTCATTTATCAATTTTTATACTCAAGATCGAATACAAGCTTGATTATGTTTGTTCATATTTAAGCTCAAGCTTGTTTATAATTAAGCTCTTTTTATATAATAGAGGTAAAAGTATAATTGCATGACTATGAAAATATATTAAAATGAAATACTTGATTAGGTTCGCAAGTCATTTGAATAAAGTATTACGGTGTTTGAATTTGACTTGACCGAGAGCTTGAGCTCCACTAGACAATTACCGAATCAAATTTGAGTTTTTTTTAACTCGAACTCAAATAACTTGTGAACGCTAGTGTCTCATTTACACCTCTATTTAGCTCCTAAAAACTCGTAATCCAATCTTTAGCTCCCTTTAACAATTGTGAAATTATAATATAATACACGGATAAAATTACACTTTGACCCCTCCTAAAATTTATAAATCCTTTCCCCTAATCTCATTTAACAACATTGCTTCACTAATCAAGTCAATAAATTTCTAATTTCTTTACATTGTAAAATCCAAGAAAAGCAAACTAGGTATGTGTGAGAGTTCCATATTTTAGATCTCTCTCTCAAAATCTCTTTTCTGAAAATGTAGGGTATCCAAGGTCCAAACTCTTAAAAGTTAAAGGGACATGCATTATTTTTCATAATATAAGGAAAGGAATGTTGGGGGCACTAGTGCATGAGTTTGATACATGAGGGGTCCCCTCTAATATTTCTCAAATCTTTTTTCACTGTCTGAGAATCTTGACTAATTACCCCTAATTCCAAAACTTCCAATACCCCAAAATCTCACAATATCCCACCATTTGAAAAAAAAACCCTACAAATATTGATCCCTACATGCTTTTTTTAAGAACGGCTAAGGCCCTCTCCCTCTTTTGTCTTGTTTTTGGAGGGTTGAATCCATCATGCCACCGATTTTCAATCTGTCCAGTTTTTCAAATTCAAACTGTTGGTTGAACTGATTTTTTAGTCCGGTTTAATCAATTCTTCAACCAGTTTTTGCCTTGCTCCGGACTGCTGTACTGGACTATCTAATTTGAACAACCTTTAAACACATTGATTTGGGTGTTAATTGTTACTTAGCAAGGGCAATAATAAGGTGTTTGGTTTAGAACGTCATGGCAGCCCACTTCCTCTTTAGTGGGTGGGTAATGCTCTCTGCTTATAAGAAAGTAAAAAACAAAAAAAGAATTGCAGGCATTTTTATCTTCACTAATACCCAACAAAAAAACCCTTCATTTAAAGATAGAAAAAGGCTTATGATTCAGTCTCCTACAATCAACACAAGCTTCATCCATCATCATAGCTATGGATATTTAAGTCAACGGCATCTCAAAAGCCTTGTTTTCACCTTTTATTATTTTTTCCTACTAAAAGAGAAGAAATAAATCGGAGACCAAGATTTAGCCATTAATATGTTGATGAAAGCTCCTTTATTATCCTTTTTTAACCCTTTAAACTTTGAACAAAAGTTATACACTTGCATGCATTAGTGACAGTTTGAATTAAACCATGAAATGATGATTGAAAAGAAGAAAAACAAGTGAGATTTTGCTAAAATTATTGTGTCCTAGAAAAGAAAAAACATGCTTTGGCCTAACAAAATGGGGGAAAGGGGTCCTATTTAAGGGCTAGCAAACAGAAAGTATTATGATAAAAGGATTATTATACTTTTACTTTAAATTGCTTGAGTTTTGACTGACCTTATAAAGGAGAACTTTTAGGTTTTTGTTTTGGCAATACTAATGTTAATGGTAATAAATATTAAGATATATCTTTTTTGCAATTTGAGCTCCATAATTCACTACTACTAGGGATATGACTCCTACATGTTTTTTGTTTCTTTGAGCAAAGTGCCTTTTGTCTTTTCTTCTAAACATATTTTTATCAATGTTACCAACTTAGTTTTTCTAAGTTTAGTCTTACACTATTTTTACTTTCCTGTTTAACTTTACCTCCATCTTCATTTTGAATTTAAACATTTTACTTTCTTAATTATTTTAATACCTTTTTCACTTTTTAAATATATTTAAAACACGAAAGAATAATATATGATAAATAATAAAAGCTTGGTTTGAATTACATATATTGCAAAAGTTTATAAGTATCAATGTGTAATTACAAATATATGTCTAAACAATTACAAAATAAATCAAACCAATGCAAAGCATACACAAACTAAGAATCAAAACAATTCAAGCTAAAATCAACCCATTAGATTAAAACCTACATATGACATTACACATGGTAAATCTCAAGGTTATATCAAAATGTTATAGGAAGAGTATAAGTAACTTATCGGATTATATCTCCATGAAAATGAGAGAATTTTACCTATATATTTACTCTTCTCATTAAGTATGTCACATGATTTTCAGTGGTAAAAAATAAAAACTTTAACTTCTTATTCTTTAGAATTTATTAGGGTAAAAATTTGAAATAAAATAATATATTATAAAAATTCAAAAAGTAAGATTTAAATATATTTTTACAAGTTGATTGAGTTCTAGCTCAATTAGCATTGGAAGTGTTGCTAGTATAAGAGGATAATTATGAGATTTTAGTGAAAACAAAGAGTGTATATATACTATATATATATATATATGGGGATTCAAGTCATTTGTGAGTATACTTAAAATTCTACTAAAGCACAATCTATGGAGGTATGATGAGGTTAGATTATTAGATATTAATTTCTGGGCAATAGGTGACGTTGTAAAAAAGATTATAGCATTTTGAAATCATTAAAGCTCTCTTTTACGATAGAGAATATATTATGAATTTGACAATGAACATATACAAGTCAATAATGGTCGGTTTCTTACCATTTGATTAGTCAAAGGATTTTTATGTATTTACCATTATTCTTATCATTTTATTCATAATATATATTGAACTTGATGCTATTCTACAACTCCACCATGTTCATCGGATTCTCTCTTCTTGGTTGACATATTCGTACCCCATCATATATGTGTTGCTTTAGTAGTTATATTTATACTTGTTTAATTATTTATATTTGAGATTTGTAATTACTTATATCGATAATATTGTATTTAAGTATGTTCTTTTCTTAAGAGTATCTTTATATATGAAAATTTATATATTAATATAAAATATAAAGTGGTTAAGATTTTTGTAATGAAGTGATGAGAGAGTATGATGAGTGAGGGTAAAAGAAAGATTGCAGTGAAAAAGGTGTTGGATTCTTGTACTTCCTTTGCTTGTATGTTTAGCAACCCACTTTGACAACGTACAAACACTTGTTTCATTTGCCTTGAAATTAGTGAATGAATCTAAATATAAAATTACAAAAGCAAGAAAGGAGGAAGATGAATGATAAAGAAGTTGACTGAGAGCACAGTGATGATCAGCTGCATGCATTGTGGAAGCAATGGCTGATCAGCTTTTATTAACAAAAGTGAAAGAGTTTAAAGTAGCAATCCACCATTAATGAACCAATCATGAAACTTGGTAAATATTCAGAAAATTAAATAAAGTAAAAATAAAAAAAAGTGGGTTATGTTATGTCTGTCTGTCCTGCCAACAGGTCCCTCCAAAACAGTGACATCAACATCACACCCGACCATTATTTTTCCAAAACCTTAGATTAAAAAACAGTGTTAGCAGGGAATGTCTGTCTACCCTTATTTGGTACAAAACCTCTGTTGCTTCACAGCTTGGATTCTTCTCTGTCTCTGGAACCCTAAAACTATCTCCCTTTTCCTTAGGAATTCCTGTTCTTTATAAGGTAAATTAACTACTTAGTCATTCGAGTTTACCCATGTTGTTATTTTGATCACTCATTTAAAAATTTATTATTTTGTTCACTCTTATTAGATAAGTTGTCAATTTTAATCACTCTCATTAAATTAGTTGTCGATTTTAGTTACTCTACCGTTATAATGAGTTTGATAACCAAAGCAGAATGTTGGCGTTGTCTCGTATAATATCAAAATCAATCTTCAATATTTACTTAATTTATTAATTTAATTTTGATTTTAAAAATAATAAATTTAACTTTTAATATTTACACATTGAGCTAATTTGATCATGATTCTAAAAATTAAAAACTACGTAAAAATTCAAAATTATTAAATTTTATAAAATATATATATAAAATACTCAAAAGTTATAAAAAAATGATGCAAAGTATTTGACATATATCATTCTTGGAGGCCTTCATTGGAGAGTATCATGGAAGACCAACCTCAAGGACTTGAATAGAATAAATGGAAGAAAATAGATCATGAAGGCTTCAACTTTTTTTTTTCTTTTGCAAACAACTAATATATAATCTTCTTCTCCTCATGCTGGTTTTTTTTTATTCATATTTTTATTTGGGAACTCCATGGGAGAGGGTATACCAGAATTTTCATTTATTTAAACACAAGATTGTGGCATTAAGTGTAAAGAGTGTATACTCATTTAATGATAGAGATTGTAAACAAAAATTTGTGGTATTTATGAAATTAGTTTTTAGCTATATGTGGAGTACTTTGCTTTGCATAATTAATTTTATAATTTTTTGAGTATTTTATATATTTCTATAAATTTTAATAATTTTTAATTTGTATGTGTTTTAATTATTTTAATTTATATTTTTTAATTTTAGAACCATGATCAAATTGGTATAATATGTAAATATTAAGGGTTAATTTGTTTTTTCAAAATCGGGATTAAATTAATAAAAGTAGTAAACATTGTGGGCTAATTTTGTTATTAAATTAGGTCATTTTAGCATTCTGTTTGATGATTAAACCCATTTTAATGGTAGAGTAATTAAAAGTAACAACTTATTTGACATGAGTGCCTAAAATAACAATTTTTTTAGATGAGTGATCAAATTTAATTATATCATGAAAATTTTTAAATGTTGAATAAAATGTAGTAATAATGTACTAAATGTTGACCTAAAATAATTTTATTATTTAAGATGTTATCTTTATATCTTAGAATTGATTTTTCTTTTATTATAAGTGAATATAACCTTTTGGTTTAATTTTCTTTGAGAAAACAAGATTTAAGTTAATGGATTCAATTAAATATTTAAAGGTAGATGGACAGCAGAGATGCTATTCACCGAAAGGGCCGGCTGTTACCAGGACCACTGTGGTCCCCATTTCTGTCCTTTTTTTTGGTTGGACTCATCACTGTTTCTGTTATGATTTATGATGATATCATACGTAATAAATAATATTCAACATTTTTTCTGTATCCAGACGTTATTCTCAACTAAACCCATTAAAATAAGTTATACTATTAGAGGAAATTTTACTCTTTTTTTTTATTTTAAAAGAATAAATAAAAAATATATATAATGATATTATTAAAATTTTTATTTTATTACTTTCACTAATTGTGTATATCTATACTTACTATAATTTAAGTTCATGGTTGAGTTGGTGTCACTCTCAACCGGACTACCAACTCGGTTAACAGAATTACAGAGATGTCCTTTTGCAATTAAAAATAAGTTATGTTATTCAATGATACTTTAGTTTTTTTATTTAAAAATAACATATAATAGGATTTGAACCTGAACTAATTGCATAAGTAAAACTTTTAATTTATCACTTAACTAAAGCTTTATTTTGATATTTTTACAAATTTTAATTTTATTAAACCCACTTTATTACTTCCATCATACATTAATAATGTATTTGATTGAGTTGGTGTTATAAGTTCACTCGACGCCGACTCACTATTAATGACAACACAAGAATAATAATTTAATCTAGTTGTTTTTAATTTTAATATCGTATTATTATTAACTAGTTTCAAGCATAGTTTGTTATAAGAGGTTTCATTGCATGCATATATATGGGACCATTTGATTTTCCAAACAAAGCCCAAATGGCAATATTGCGTTTGGAAATTTGAAGCTACCATCAGCAACATACCTTGGATTTTAAGTTTCTACTTTTATTTCCTTCCTTTAAATTATGAATTCCTTTGTTGCTTAATTTAGAGCCATATTAACTTTTATATGTAATTCTTAAATGCAACTTATTTTACGTATTTAATATTTAATTAATATTTTAGAATATTATAGTGTTAATTATAATAATTGCCATAAAATAATATTCATTATTTTAATTATTGAATATAATTAAAATATATCAATTTAAATATTATAATTAAAATTTTTAAACTATAATTAAAGCATTTTAATATATTCAACATAAAATATAGTTTTACTTTATTTAATTAATGCAAAGTAACATTATTCAAAACAATAAGTAATTAATATAATTAACTCTAATATTAATTTATTGATAATTAAGATGCTTAAAATTCTATTCAAGTAATAACTCTATCTTAAAATTAGCACAATTTTTAACTAATAATTGTAAATTAAATTATAATTATTTAAAATGTACAATGATAATAACTTCTATTAAATTATAATTATTTTTATATTTGTAATTATCATAACTACTATTTTGCTTCAATTTTTTAAATGTGAATCTCATAATATGATGAAAAATAAAAGGATATTCTCATTAATTTAAAAATTTGTCCAAATTAGTGCTTTTATATATACTTGCTTCTAATATTACATATATTGCAAATAATTTTACACATTTAATATTTAATTAATTTTTAAATAATGTATTTTTAATTGCATTTGCTAGCATAAAATAGTATCTCTTATTTGAATTATTGAATGTAATAAAATATATTAACTTATTAGTTCAAATATTATAATAAACAAATTTGAATAATAATTAAAGGATTTTAATATATTCAACATCCAAAATTACATTATTCAAAATAGTAACTAATTAACGTAATTAACTCTAATATTAATTAAGTGATAATTAATATGCTTAAAATCCTATTCAAGTAATAATTTTATTTAAAACAATAAAATTAGCACAACTTTTTACGTCAAAATTTTTAACTAATAATTGTAATTATAATAATCACAATTTTTTCATGTATTTTGTACTTGTAATTTTATTAAACTAATAATTCTATTTTAAAATTAGCACAATTTTTAATTAATATTTGTAATTTAAATTCTAATCATTTTTAAAAATATATTTATCATAGATTTTATTAAATTATAATTAATTTTAAATGTATAATTATCAAAATTTTATTTTGCTTTAGCTTTTTAACTAATAATTCTAAATTAAATATTATAATTATTTTTAAATGTGAATTTAGTAATATGATAAAAAGTAATAGGTATTCTCATCAATTCAAAAGCTTTTCCAAACTCATACTTATATATATATATATATATATATATATATATATATATATATATATATATATATATATATATATATAGAGTTGCAAATAAAAACATAGTAAACTACACAAATAGTCAGTCAACTAAAACAAATTCATTTTAAGCACCCAAATAAAAAATTACAATTTAGACACATTACATGATTCGATCATTTTGGTTACCAAGTTAAAATCTCAAACGAAAATCTATTGTGACATTTTTCTTTTAAAATTTGATTTTCCACCTAATTAAATTAAAATCTACGTTATTATTATCCATAAAAATTTATCATTTTAGTCGCCCAAATTTCAACCGATTTGGAAGAAGCCCAAAGATGGAATTATTTGTTCAATTTGTGGGGAAAAAAAAAGGAAGTGAAATCAATGGCCTCTTTACCGCCTTCAAATGGGCAAACAGAAGACAAAGAATCACCGTCGAAATCATCGTTGACCCAAGACAATTCATCCCCTCTGCTAGTCTTCGCTCATGGCACTGGTGCTCATTCGTCTTTTGATTGGATGATCAGGTCCCTTCTCTCCCCTTCTTCCTTCATAAGATTATATGGGTTTTTGTTTTGCTATTATATGGTTAAGTGAGTGGAATGAAATGCTAAAGAAGGCTTTGAATGCTGTTGAAGTAGTGACATTTGATTACCCTGCTCACTTCACTTGTTAGTCATATAGTTTAATTTAATTTTTAGTTAGTTAGTTAGCAGTTATGTTTCTGTTATTTTCTTTCTGTTATTTCATTTCTTACTTGTATATAACAGCACATTTTACATCAAATATACTTGAGCAGTTTTATTTTACACTTATTCTACATGGTATCAAATGTAAAATTTTCTATTCTCTTGCATTTTCTTACTGATATAATTTTCCTACACTTTCTTGCTTCCTAAACATTCTGTCTCTTTGATTTTTTCCTATGATGGCACTTCATGATCCTACGCTACCTTCTAGTCCATATTATCTTCATCCAAATGAAAATTTAGCCTTAGTTCTTGTTTCTCCCTTCTTATCAAGCTGAATTATCATTCTTGGTCTCGAGCAATGACAATGGCGCTTTTATCCAAGAACAAGCTTCAATTTGTTGATGGCACCATCACAGTTCCGCTTCGAACAGATTCTCTTTGTTCAACCTGGGAACGGTGTAATACTATGGTACTTTCTTGGTTGCATCACTCCATCTCTCCTTCGATCATAAACAATATTCTGTGGCTTGATTTTACTTATGTTGTTTGGCGCGATCTCCGTGAATGTTTTTCTTAGGGAGATGTTTTCCGCATTTCTGATCTCCAAGAAGAGATCAATGCTTTCAAGCAAGATGATCGCTCGGTCACTGATTACTTTACTGGGTTGAAGATTCTCTGGGATGAGTTAATGAATTTTCGACCGATTCCCGTCTGTTCTTGTCCAACATCTTGTTCTTGTGGTGTTTTTGCTACTCTTCAGAAATATTATGATAATGATTACGTTATTCGCTTTCTTAAAGGCCTTCATGATCGTTTTGCTACTATTTGCTCTCAAATCACGCTCATTGATCTGTTGCCTACGATAAATAAAGCTTTTTCCTTGGTCATTCAACAGGAACGCCACCTTACTGCTGGATCTTCTCAAATGTTTGTTAGTAACACATGCGCCAACACCCTTCTTTTAAGAAATCTCAGGCAAAATCGTTTCCTGACTCACGATAGTGCACCTTTTGTGGTAAATCCAGGCATACTGTTGATACCTGCTATGAGAAGCATGGTTATCCACCTGGTTATAAGTCTCGTGGTCGAGCTTCACGTGAAACACAATGCTTAATGATGGTGCTGTACAACCCTTGAACTCTTCACAGTCTGTTTCCATTTTGCCATCTGATTCTTCTGTTACTTTGACGCAAGATCAGTTACAACAGCTACTCGCATTGCTTCCATCTTCCACCTCTCCCTCCCCACCTTATGTTACCAATACTGCCTCTTCCTTACCTCAAATGCCTTCTACATCCTCAGGTAACCTTTTTTTCTTTTCAATCCCACCATTGGATCATAGACACTAGTGTGACTGATCACATTACACACTCTTTATCCTTTTTTGCCTCTTTTCATTCAATTAAACCTGTGTATATAAATCTTCCAAATGGCACCAAAGTCTGTGCTCAAATTTCTGGTACAGTCATTTTTAGTAATCGCCTTTACATTACTAATGTTCTTTATGTTTCTCAATTTACTTTCAATCTTTTATCTGTAACTAAACTTACTGCTACGTTACCTTGTTCATTTACTTTTCACAAAACTTATTGCTCCTTACAGGCCCTTCCCTCTTTGAAGATGATTGGTACAGCTAAATTTTTTCATGGTCTTTATATTTTGAACTCACCAACTCAAACCCTCTCCATTCCCATTCCCACTGCTTTGTCAGCTACCACCACTTCGTGTTCCCTTTGGCATCATCGTCTCGGTCACCTTTCTGATTCTAGATTGAAGCTACTTTCCCCTTACATTCCTTCTTTGTCCATGACAAATAATGCAAATTGTAAAGCATGTCATTTGGCAAAACAAAAGAAAATACTTTTTCCTGTAAGCACTTCTGTTTCCAATAAAATATTTGAACTTGTTCATATTAATATTTGGGGCCCGACTGATGTTGTTTCTATCACTGGTCATCGTTATTTTCTAACCATTGTTGATGATTTCAGTCGTTTCACTTGGATCATTCTATTGAAAGCCAAATCTGAAGTTCGCATTCATATTCAGAATTTTTGCACACATGTTGAAACTCAATTTTCCTCCAAAATTAAAGTCATTCGAACTGATAATGGCTGTGAGTTTGCTATTCCAGGTTTTTTTGCTTCCAAAGGTATTATTCATCAAACCTTATGTGTTGAAACTCCACAACAAAACGGTCTTGTTGAACGTAAGCACCAACACATTCTTAATGTTTCACGGGCTCTCTTATTTCATTCTGGTCTACCTAAGCATTTTTGGGGACATGCTGTTCTTTATTCTGTTTTCTTGTTAATCGTACCTTGACTTCTCTTTTGGCTAACCTTACTCCTTTTGACAAACTATACCAAACTAAGCCTAAATTTTAGCATCTACGTGTCTTTGGTTATCTTTGTTTTGCTACCACCCTTACTGCTCATCGTCACAAATTTGATCCTCGAGTACGTGAGTGTGTTTTTCTTGGATTTCCACCAAATGTCAAAGGTTATATTCTTTTTGACCTGTCAACTTATGCCATTTTTGTCTCAAGAAATGTCATTTTCATGAGTCTGTTTTTCCTTTTTCTCATCTACCATCTCCTTCCTCCACCCCACAATTGACATTTGACCCCTCCATTACTTATGATTTGCCACCTCAACCTCAGGTTCCACCTCCTGTTCCCTTCCAACCTTCTAGGCCACCTCGTCTTAGGAAACCACCTTCTTATTTAGACCAATATCACTGTTTTTTAAGCAAGGCTGCTACCAATCATCTTCAATGCTCCACACCCGTTACTCTTGCCATTAATGCTTCTTCTATACCTACAACATATTTACAAGCTAGTAAAATTTCCCATTGGCAAGAAGCAATGCAAGCTGAAATTTTTGCTCTTAAACAAAATAACACCTAGATCATTATGGACTTACCTCTAGGCAAGACTGCAATCGGTTGTAAATGGGTCTATTGAGTGAAATATCGAGCCGATGGTTCTATTGAATGTTACAAGGCTCGTTTGGTTGCAAAGGGGTTCACACAAACCGAGGGTGTCGATTATTTTGATACTTTTTCCCCTGTAGCCAAGCTTACTACCGTTCACTTGTTACTTGCTATTGCTGCTTTTAAAAATTGGTTTTTTCACCAGCTTGATGTTAATAATGCGTTTTTGCATGGAGATTTGACTGAAGAGGTTTATGTGCTTTTACCTCATGGTTTTGCTTCATCCACTCCCCACAAGGTCTGTAAGTTACAAAAATCCTTATATGGTCTAAAGCAAGCTAGTCAACAGTGGTTTGTTAAACTCACAGCAGCTATTACTTCTCTTGGTTATATTCAATCCAGTTCTGAATTCTCCTTGTTCATTAAAAAGGATGACATTTCTTTTACTGCATTATTGGTTTATGTTGATGATGTTATTCTGGCTGGTGATCATTTAGATGAAATAGCAAAAGTGAAAGCCTTTTTGGATTCTACATTTAGCATCAAAGACTTGGGTGATCTAATGTATTTTCTTGGCCTTGAGGTTGCTCGAAGTTCTGCTGGTATTCATCTTTGTCAACGAAAATATGCTCTCGACCTCATGCCTGGCTTTGGTTTCTTAGATTGCAAGCCTGTTAAGACTCCAATGGCTACCAAAATTCCTCGAGATGCCTCTGCAAATTTACTTCCTGACAACACTATTTTCAGGAAACTTATTGACCGCCTACTATATCTGGTTTCTACTAGACCTGATCTTGCTTTCGCAATTCAACAGCTGAGTCAATTCTTGAACCGACCTATAGTCACTCATCTTCAAGCTGCTCAACGTGTTCTTCGCTACTTGAAAGGCTGCCTTGACTTTGGTCTTTTCTTTTCTGCTTCTCCTCACCTGTACTGAAGGCTTTTAGTGACTCTGACTGGGCTGGTTGTCCTCTCACACGCCGTTTTCTGACTGGTTATTTCCTATTTTATAGTGATTCTCTTGTTAGTTGGAAAGCCAAGAAGCAAAGCACTGTGTCCCGTTCTTCCTCAAAGGTAGAATATCGTGCCCTTGCATCTACTGTTTGTGAAATTCAATGGCTTCGATTTCTTTTATGTGATTTGCATTTGTCTATTTCTGGTCCTACTGCATTTTTTGTGACAACAATTCCACTATTCAAATTGCTGCCAATCCTACGTTTCATGAACGTACTAAACATATCAAAATCGACTGTTATCTTGTTCATGAGAAGGTGCTGTCCAGTGTTGTTAAACTGCTTCCTTGTTCTTCTAAGGATCAACTTGCTGATATCTTTACTAAAGCTCTTACTGTTGTTCCTTTTCAGCTCATTTTGTCCAAGCTGGGATTGTTTCCCATACACTCTCCAGCTTGAGGGGGGCTGTTAGTCATATAGTTTAATTTAATTTTTAGTTAGTTAGTTAGCAGTTATGTTTCTGTTATTTTCTTTCTGTTATTTCATCTCTTACTTGTATATAACAGCACCTTTTACATCAAATATACTTGAGCAGTTTTCTTTTGCACTTATTCTACATCACTTTTTAATTATTTGATGTTGGGTTTTTTAAAAAAAAATAGAAAAATGGAAATATTTTCATTTTTGTAATGTAAAATTTAAGGATTTGTTGTGGTATTTGCAGATATGTCTGCAAAAAGAAAGTCTCCACCCAAGGTAGAAACTGACACTAGAGGCTGAGAAATGCAAATGTCCAAAATCTTTTAAAATTATACCTTATTTTAATGACAGTGATCAAACTATGCAATGAGGGTCCCTAAATTGTAAAACTTCTTTTAATTTAAATGCTTAAAATAAAATAAAAATTATAATTGTATGACTATTTATATAATTTACCCTAAAAAAGATATCATGAAGGATTAAAATAATCAATAACTATCAATAATATTGTTTTTCTCAGTCCGTGTATTTTCCTCTCACACTTTGTAATCCCTAAGAATCAGTTTTTCCACCCTTTAGCCACTGAAGGTAGTCTTATGGCCGATCGAGGGCCCTCTCCTCCCTTCCTCTTTCCCCTTACTCTCTCCTTCCCCATCTTCACTCCCATCCTCTTTTTTTCCTTTTCCTTATTTTCAGCAGAACAATCAGGTCCCCTACTTCCACCTGGCTTTCAGCCATTGGAGAGATGGAAGAGAGACCATTGGCTTTTTCGTGGTCTTTTCACAATTTTTGTCCAAGAGTTTGTTTCCTTTTGTCTGGTCAGAAGCTTTTTGTGCATGGTGATGTCGATGTGCTCTGGATCTTTGTGATTTGGATGCTGATGCCTTCTTGAAGGCTCAGGATTTACAACAATCGATGGCCCTTACGTGCTC
The DNA here is from genome assembly GCF_025698545.1 of Gossypium raimondii. Classification (NCBI taxonomy): domain Eukaryota; kingdom Viridiplantae; phylum Streptophyta; class Magnoliopsida; order Malvales; family Malvaceae; genus Gossypium; species Gossypium raimondii. Next base: position 29,978,768 of record NC_068566.1, on the reverse strand, counting down.
CATGGTGTCAACCGCGGACCTCTTGGACCTCTTCGGTATTAGACTTGTAGGTTAGGAGTAAGACTGCTTCATTGGGATTGAGGTTCCAGTTTCCTCTATTCATCCCTTCGGATTGGAAAAGGTGGGACTAAGGTTTGTCTCCTTTCGGGATGGGCTGGACCATTATAAGGGGACAAACCTTTTAATGAATAGAGATTGGCCTTTTAATGAAATTGTTGTACTTTCAAAAAACAAAAAACATCATGTAGATCGGAGAAGCAGTAAACAAGAGTTTTCTTTATCCAACTAGTCCAATATTAAGAACTCTACATTGAACTTTGACTCTATTTTTTCAGCCAGATAAATTTATTTCATAAAAATCTTCTAAAGAGTTACACAAAAAGACACTCAATAGACACTAAACTCATTACAAACACCACACAAACAGTTGACCATGTTAACTCGTCCAAGTTGTTAACGTAAAGTAAATTTCAATACGGTTTCATACAGTCTTTCAAATGTTGAGACAATAGTAGCGGTTTTCACCAGTGGAAGTAACACACTCAACGGCATCAGGGTTGCGGCCCAAGGCAGCGCATGCCTGCCTACAATCTCCTCCGCTGCTGCATATTTCAGCAAAATGACACCCTTTACCGTTCCCTTCTTTTGCATGTGCTAAACACTCCCCATTGGAATGAAACTTGTATGGACCCTTTTCTGCACCTTCAGCAAATACATAAATATAATTAATTAGTTTACTTGCAAAAAGAGGAAGTAATTTTGCTACATGATCAATTAAAGTACCATGAAGCTTTGCAAATGAATAGGAAAAGAGCAGGAAAACAACAACCACAAGAAGCTTTAATGATACCATGGTTTTGTTTGTGTTGATTGTGCAATGGAGTTTTGTTTTTATATATAAGAGACTAGTTGGAGCCATAACTTTTTCATTAAATTCGGTAAGAAATGTCACAAAATCCACCTCTTGCAATGTGACTGAATCTCATAACTGTTGTGTTTGTTTGCTCATGTAAGATGGGGGCGACTTCTCACATTTCTAACAAGGCTATTTTTATTACTGTGCTTGCTTTTTTAGGTGGGAAAAAAATACTAAGCTTTCCACCCTGTACTCTCACATGAGATGGGTGGATATGCAAAAACATCTGAAGTGGGATGTGTTTGATTGATTTCCCAATCTACATTTTACATTAACAGTCCTTCCACAATTTCAAAATCTCTTTCATGCAAATATTTGAACTGTTTTTTATGAATAAAATCGTAAAAAATAGAATAAAATTGGATAATATCTAAATTTTTCTTCGACTCCATGTTGTTATGGTTACGTCCTTGTAAACATATATAATTTATGGGTAAATTACACCAACAGTCATTCAAGTTTCAATTTAGTCACTCAACTTTCGAAAAATAACAAAACAGTCACCACTAACCATTTTCTGTTACGTCTGTAACGGAGCTATCCTTTTCCGTTATTCACTTAACAGAAAGGCCATTTTCCATCCCTCCCACATCCCCCTCCCTCTTCCCCACCATCCCTCCCCTATCAAAAACTCTTTACTTTTTTGCAGACCTCCCCACCATTGCCCTCTCCCTCTCTTCCCCCTATTCCTTTACGATCATCCTCAAGGAAAATGAACCTCAAGGAAAAGTAACCAATGCAAATTGAATGGGCCCAAAGAGGCAATAGAAGGAAACCAACGTTATCTCTGATGGATACCCTTTCAGAACTACAACCTTCAAATTTAGTAGGGAAAGTATCAATTTGAAGTACCCAAAGCATGGTGGATTATGAAATAGCATATTAAATTACCTGACCAACGATTTTTGCTGAAAGTGACAAAGAGATAGCAGCAATGAAGAGGGCACCTATGAGCCAATTGTTAGATGTTGTTAACATGGTAGAAGGAAATGGGTGTAAGTGCGGTTGAATTCGTGGAAAAAGTATTGGCATAGCAACAAAGATCAAAGACAGCTAATTATGCATTATACTACAAAAACAAATGGCATAGCAGCAGAGATGAGCCTGAAGATAACAACAAGCAAGAAAGTGAAAGCTGGGATTAAGTTGGCAAGAGCAGAAGCAAGGGTTGGAGATTTGTATATTACACCAATGATTACACAGTTCTGCATCAAAGTGATCCTGCAAAAAACCCAGTTTTATAACCCAAATTTTTCACCAATAAAGGAATTATTGAACTCTGTTTAGATTTAATTACATACCCAGCAATGCTTAAGTAGAAAATTTTGCACAAAAAAGATAAAGTAATTGGTGACCGCTTTTTCTTGCATATAAAGAAGTCCGGAAATAGAAATAAATACCATTAATTGCTCATCCATGGATTTAATTGATAGATAGATGAGAACCTTGTGAAGAAAAAAGTTGCTGGAAGAAGAATGAGAGAAGCTAGAGCATTTGAGTAGATGACAAGGGAAAATGGTTGATTCCTTTGGACATGACAGCTTTGTTGAGGGTGAGAGAAATGATGGTGAAGAAGGAATAGAGAGAAAAGGGGGAGAGGGCAATGGTGGGGAAGTATGCAAAAAAAGTAAAGGAGCTTGTGATAGGGGGAGGGATGGTGGGGAGGAGGGAGGGGGATGGGAGATGGATGGAAATGACATTTTTGTTAAGTGAATAACGGAAAAGGATAGCTCCATTACAGACGTAACGGAAAAAGGTTAGTGGTGATTGTTTTGTTGTTTTTTAAAAGTTAAGTGACTGAATTGAAACCTAAGCGACTGTTTTATCAGCTACCCTAAAATTGAGTTACTGTTGGTGTAATTTACCCATAATTTATTAAACAAATGTTCAAAGGAGTACTTGACAAAAGCTTGCATATATGACATGAAGTGGATTCAAATCTCTCTTCCCATCTATTATAATTTGATTGTTAATACACATACTAACAGAAATGATTTCCTGTATGGAAGATGAATCACCATGCCTATGAAATTTCTACTAGGTAGCATTTCTTGGGGTTAAAAAAAAACGAAATTTTAGCTTTTGTTTAATTTTTTTACTTTTTAAACTTTTTTAATTTACATTTTTGTAAAATCACTCCAAATGAATGGAAAATTTAATATTTTTAAACTTTGTTGAGGTTCCATACAAGTGGATGGTACGTTAGTATTTAATTAATTTTTAAAATTTAAAAATTCAAAATATAATTAAAACTATTTTTAGAAATTAAAATAATTAAAAATATTTTAAAATATAAAAATATTAAAAATATTTTTGTTCAAATTTAAAAATTTAATTAAATACTAATTGTCATTTACATAGCAATCGATAGCAAGCTAATTTTGTGTGTTTAATGTTCTTATTTGTGGTCAAATTTTGAATAGAATGCTACTAAGCTTGTGATTTCTTGTTTTAATTTTGTCAAGATGCAATTGGAATACCGAAGTTCAAATAAACAAACAAATTTGGCTTAATTGGAATAGAAAGCAATAAAATGGGACAAATTGAAAAGTTACAGAATTAGTGGCTAATTAAAAATCAAATTGTGAATTTGTCAAACTCTATAAATAGAAAAAAATATGATTTTAGTTGGTTGTTAGGCATAATCATAGGAGGAATTATGCTAAATTTGACATATGAAAATTGTATAAATACCTTGTAATGGTAGCTTGAAAAGGACACACTGGAATAGAATTAAAACAATTCTTATTTTTTCTCTTTCACGCATAAGTAGCTATTCAAGTTTACTAACAATTTTTTTTCCATTTCCTTAATTTTGGTTCAATTGCTTTTTAATTCCTTTTTCCTTTTCACCTATCACAGTTACATTCAAATCCACTTTTAAACTCCAATCAAGTATGATTAATTTCATGCTCAACAAAACCCCATTTAACCTTAGGTCGGTTATCATTCCTATCGAAAATCGTGAGATATGAACTGATGCTAAAATATTTCAAAACGCTATTTGTTATCTCACCAGTATATGGGATAATCACATTTGTCCTTTAAAGTAGATCCAATTTTAGCTCAAAGTGCGTGTTGGGAGGGAGTTGTTTTGGCTTACAATTGGGAAAATGAGTCGGTTGTTTACCGTATTCGAGTTCCCACGAACAAATTGGCGTGTCCAATTAGAAAAAGCTAGTTGGGTTCTGTCAAGAGAGATAGTGATTAGATTTTAACAACCCACGCAGTTGCGGTCATTAATTCGAGTTGGGCTTTTCTAGATCGCAAGGCTACTGAGATCTTAAATCGCGAACGTGTGTTCTGTGGTTAGATAATCGGTAATGGTTGGTTTGCAGATCATACTAGAACCAACTATACAAGAAAGAGTTGGCGGTTGGGGCATCCTTGGCCGCTACAACTAACTTATTGTTAAGAAGAAGGAAATCAATTTTCAAGAATCGGTTCAAGTTCGGACTGTACCGAGACTAAAGCTAAGCATTCACAAATTGATTTACCAATTTAATTTAAATTACTTAATTTTATTTTTCAACCTTCATTCTGTTAATTTCATTTTATACTTGTTTTTTTTTCTTTATCAACTAAACTCCCCATTTATTTATTTTAGCTTTGCACATACAAGTCATGGGCACGACAGCTACCTAGACTCAGGAATTTGGTCACGTAAATAGGAAATTAGGAATCTCAGTTCCTGTGGGATCGACCATACTACTCTATAATACTCTTTAGTTCAATTAGTGCATAGGAGATTATGTTTGGTGGTTTCGACGCCTATCATAATCCATGTGTATGCCAGATCAACAAAGTTAACAAACGTTAACTTTTTCATTCATATTGAGATGATTTGACAAAAAATACAAATTTAAGAGCTAAAAAAAGCGAAAAATTAAATGGAATGTTAAAATGACTTCTTTTTTTTTGTAAAATTAGAGGGCCAGAAGAAACATTATGCCTTATTTTTTAAAACGGTTTTTTTTTTGGCTTTTTGACAATTTGGATTTGATTTGCTCAATCGTATCAATAAACTACGAGATATCATTTATTACATCAAATTATATTATTAGTATTTGTATTATGAAGGATACAATCTTTGTATTTTAATTTACTTAAATTTAATTTTATATTTTCTAAATTAGTTAATTTTAATGCTTGTACTCTTTAAAATTTGAAATTTTAGTTCTAACTCAAACAATACTAATTCATTTCGTTTGGTTAGATTTTTATATTAGTCGTGTAGTATGCTAAAGTTGTACATTTAATATATGTTCTCCAATTTAATTATTCCTAGTCCTTATAGTTTTGAATTTTGAAATATCGATCTTGGCACAAACAACAACCATTAAATCCATTAACGACTATTTTGTGAGTAATACGTAAAATAACAAGTTGACATGATATTGCACACGTGATAATATGCTTATCACATAAGATTTTGTAAAAACATAACTTAATAAATTAGCAACTACAATTTGGTTAAGACTAAAATTCCAAAATTGAAAAAGTACATAAGTTAAAAATGACCAAATTAAAGTGCGTAGACTAAATTCACAATTTACGCATAGTATAAGGATTAATAACAACATTTAACAAATATTAAAGTATATATAATTATTTTCAGTGATTTTTAAAATTATTGATTAATTTATGGGTTAAATCACTTGTTGGGGCATGAACTTAACAAAATTTCACACATTGGTGCCTCAAATTTTTTTTTGTCCAAGTTAGGCCATAAACTTGGAAATTGTTTCCACATTGGGGCTTCAACTTTTTTTTGTCTAAGGTAGTCCTTAAAAACCCTAAGTTCAGGGATAATATGGGAACAATTGCCAAGTTTAAGCCTTAATGTAGGAAAATTTGTTAAATTCAGAGACTAATTTGGTCAAAAGAAGTTCAAGCCTCAATGTGGGAACAATTGCCTAGTCCAGGCCCCAATATGGGAACAATTGTCAAGTTTAGGATCTAACTTGGATAAAAAAAAAGTTCAGGCCTCAATGTGGGAAAAATTGCCAAGTTCAAGCTCCAAATAGTGATTTAACCCTTACTTTTTTTTATGATCCCTATTTATTATCTTAACTCAATTTGAATTTTTTATGAATGGATTTCAATGAAATGAAATTGAGTTGAATCAATTAGTCGATAAATTTGTTTGAATTAAATTAAAACATCTAAACAAGCCCAATTAAAACCATGTCAATAATATGACTAAATTCCAAACTAGAGTGTATGAGTTTCAAATTATATATATGAACTTCTTTCAAAGCAAAATAAGAAAGAAAAAAAAGCAAGAGGCTTTGGTACAATAAATTTAATTTTGTAATTTACTTATTTAATGCTTAAATCTATTGAAACTTTAATTAACTCAAGCATTAATGATTATAGGTTAAATTCTGCTATTAGTCTATATACTTTGTGAAAGTTGTGGATATAGTCATTACATTTTAATTTGATCAATTTTACTGCATTTGCTTTTTGAAATTTAAGTCTTAACTCAAATAATAGCAGTTAACCCTTAGATTAAATCCAATTACTAACCTTGAACTATGCGTATAGTTTTAAATTTAGTCTATATTTTCAAATTGGATCAATCCAAGTCCCTATACTTTTCAATTTTGAAATTTTTGTCTTGACGCAAATGATAGTCATTAATTTAGTAAATGAGTTTTAGTGAGTAATATGTGAAAATGATAAGTTGAAATGACATTACAAATATAATAATATGTTTGCCGCATCAAATTTTAAAATTAAAAATATAAAGATTAAAATTAACCAAATTAAAGTATAATGGTTAAATCTATAACTTCAAGTAATTAAAGCCACCGATAGCAGAATTTAACCATGATTATATAACTTTTATTATTATCCTTGTTAAATGCTATCTTTAGAGATATGAAAATAATGTCGTAATGTATTGGAAGAGTAATGTAAGAGGCACAAGTAATGATACTTCTAAATTCTTAAATAGACAAAGATATCGGAGAAATTTAAAATTTGCGAGTAATTTTAAAGAAAATTTTAGTAGCTTAAATTCCTTTTTTAAATTCCACTTAAATAGATGGTTATTCAAAATTCATCATAATTTTATTTAATTTAATATTCATGGTTTCATTATAATATAAAATTTAAACTTCAAAATTATTATTTTAATTATAATATATATTTTAAATTTTTTTAAAACTGATAAATTTTACAAATATAATGATATCCATGTTGGATATTTTTATGTCATTTATTTTAATATAATTATTCTTCTTTTATAATTATTTTTAATTTTTAAAATTTCATTAATCTAATTTTTCTAAATTATTTATTTATTCAAACAAAGTAATTATAAATCCTAACATTTTAAACGTTTTGAGTGAACACATTATATTTTAAGAACCGTTATTGAATTTTCTATAAAACCCAAAAATAAGTGGCAATAACAAAATATATTGAATACATTTTTGTTATTTTGAAGGTTTAGAGTTTTTAGTTAGTAAGAGGTCGAAGAGTTTGAAGTGTGGTGGTGATCGGACTCATATGGGGTACCGAGTGAGGGATTTGAGTGATAATGAGTTTAGTGTTTGGTGGCTTAATGTGAGTGATGAAAAATGATTTTGATTCAGGAGATGTGTGATAGCAAGATAAATTCGTATTTTAATGTATTTATTTTTGGCTAATTATCGGATAAAATGCTATTAAATTTGAATTTTTCTTATTAGGAATGAAGTTGGTGTGCTGAATTCAAACTCTTACAAAAAAAGGGCTAAATTAGAACAAAAAGCAAAGAGGAGGGCTTGATTGAAAGATTGAAGATTCAAAGATGATTGGATAAAAATTGAAGGGTTGAAGATTTTTTTTAAAAGTGGCTAGATAAATATTGAAGAATTTTTGATATTGTTACAACTCTGTAATTAGTTTAAATTCGATTTTTAAATTTCGAATTATTTAGTGATAATATTTAGAAAAAGTCTAGCTAAATTTTAGCACCAAAGATATGTATAAATACCTAGTGACTACAACCAATTGAACACACTTTTGCCTTTAGGATTTAATAAATTCTTTATTCCTTTTTTTTTCTTTCCCTTTCCCATCGTCACCCTTATTTTGTTCTTTCATTTTTTTTCTTTTACTTTCAACTTTAGGTTTAATTATCTTCCAAGGCCCTTTTTCTTCCCACTTTCCATAATTCTATTTAAATAATTTATTATGATTATTTTCATGATTAACTAAACCCTTTTTAGCTTTAGCCCGAAAATTGCTCCAACAAAACAATCGTGAGATACGAACCCGCTAAAAAAACCTTTCAATTCGGTATTCGCTATCTCTCTAGTATATGGGATAGTACAAATTCGTCCCTCAAAGTTGATTCAATTTCGACTTAAAAAGCGCACGTTGGGTTGGAATCGTTTGGTGTATAGTTGAGAAGTTGAGTTGGTGGTGTTGTATTCAAAATCCCAGGAACAAATTGGCGTGTTCAATTCAAAAAAGCTAGTTGGATTTTGTCAAGAAAGATAGTGATCGGATTTAAACGACCCACACAGTTGAGGTCGTTAATTCGAGTTGGGCTTTTCAGATCGCAAGGCTATCGAAGTCTTAAATTACGAGTACGTGCCACATGGTTGGAAATTTGACAAGGGTCAATTTGCAGGTGATACTGGGATCGACTACGAAAGGAAGAGTTAGCGGTTTGAGGGATCCTCGATTGCTATAACCAGCTTATCGCTTGGAAGGGAAATTTTGTTTCAAGGATCGATTCAAGATCGGAGTACACTGAGGCTAAGGTTAAGCTTAAAAATATTTTATTTACCAATTTATTTTATTTTCTTAAATTTATTTTTGCATTTTATTTTATTTTATTTTATTACACTTCATATTTCCTTATTTTATTATATTAATCAATTTAAACCCCCCATTTTTATTTCTTTTTTTTTTCAGCACTACTATGCACAAGTTGTGGACACGATTGTGACCACGACAGCAAATCTGGTCACAAAAAAAGGCAAAATTAGATAACTAGTCCCTATGGATTTGACCCTACTGCTCTATATTTCAATTTACTGTTATATTTGTCGTAGGAATTTATATTTGATGGTTTCGACACCCATCAAATTTTAGCGCCGTTGTCGGGGATTGGTGAAAATTTTCTAATTTTTATTTGTTTTCTTTATGACCAGGTCAGAATCGGGGACTTTAGCATTTGAACTGGAGATCGAAAAGTTGGCTTGAACACTTCGAAGAGAAGCAATTTGGAGCAGTAAACAACCACAACTTGATTTTGAAGAAGGATCTTACACCGAAGATATTTAATCATTTGAAGATTTAGACGGCATGACAGATCAAACTATATGCCAACTTACAGTTGCACTAGATGAACAACAATTGCTATGCATAGCTTATCCGGCGGGCGAAACACCGTTCGAGTTAAAGTCAGGATTAATACATTTATTGCCTACTTTTCGCAATTTAAAAAACGAGAACCCCCATACTCATCTGAAAGAGTTCCACATGGTTTGTCTAAGCATGAAACCAGAAGAAGTAACTGAGTATCAAATAAAACTACAAGCTTTTCCTTTTCATTAGCTGACTTTGCTAGAGAATGGTTGTTTTATTTACCTCCGGGGTCTGTTAATACTTGGACTGATATGTCTTGATTGTTTCTTGACAGGTTTTTCCCAACGGCTCGAGTAGCCGAATTAAGGAGGAGTATAGTCGGAATACAACAAAAGGAAGTAGAGTCACTCTATGAATATTGGGAGCGATACAAGAAGTTTTGCGCAAGTTGCCCACAACATGGCCTGTCTGAACAGTCGCTCTTAAAGTATTTCTACGAAAGCTTACTTCCAATGGAAATGAAGATGATTGATGCTACTAGTAGAGGGGCTCTTGTGAACATGACTCCCCAAAGAGCTAGGGAATTAATTTCGACCATGGCTGTAAATTCTCAATAGTATTGACCACCTATGGAACCTACGAGAAGGGTTCATGAGCTAAGTACTCCTTCCATAGTAAATAAGATTGATGAACTTACTAATGTGGTTAAAAATATGCTTGTAGGACGGACGAACCCAGCTTAGTTGTGCAGGATATGTGCTAAGCTTGATCATCCTATCGACTCGTGCCTGATTTTACTTGAGGATACAACTACACAAGTAAATGTCGTTGGCAACTTCCCAGGGCCACCTCAAAGGCGTTATGATCCATATTCAAGCACGTAAAATGCATGATAGAAGGATCACCCAAACTTGAGCTATGGGTCGAACACTCAATACAATCAACCATATCAACAAAGACCACCTTCGCCTCAATAGTATCAACCTCCAAAGTTATCTCTTGAAGCTATAGTAGAGAGGTTAGCCGTTAGCACCGAAAAGTTCTAACAAAAGACCGAAGCACGTTTCCAAGAACTAGATCAGCAAGTAAGTAAGTTAGCTCTTACGGTTAGTCATTTGGAGAACCAAGGAAAATTACCATCTCAAACCGAGCTAAACCCACTTCCAAATATTGGTGCTGTGACCGTAAAGGATGGAAAAGAGTTAGAACTAGTGTCAGGCATGAGTCGTGACCACGACGTTGAACAGGAAATCGAACTAGTAGCTTCCACTTAGCTGTCACCTCATAAACCATTTGTTGTACCTCCCCCATACTCTGGAAGGCTCGCCCAAGTTAAAAAGGAACGAGAGGAAAAAGAAATCCTTGAGACATTTCGGAAGGTAGAAATTAATATTCCTTTATTTGATACAATTAAACAGGTTCCATGCTATGCAAAATTTTTGAAAGAACTGTGCACCGATAAAAAGAAACTCCAAGGAAACGAATGGGTGAATGTGGGAGAAAATGTTTCTGCAGTGCTACAAAGGAAAATCTTGCCTAAGTGTAAGGACCAAGGTATGTTTTCTATATCCTGCAAAATAGGTAATACTGGAATTAAGAAAGCCATATGTGATTTGGGAGCATCTAAAAATGTAATGCCTTTATCTATTTTTAAATTGCTAAACGCAGGTCATTTGAAAGAAATAGGGGTGATAATTCAATTGGCAGATAGGTCATGCGTATATCTAGAAGGGGTGCTAGAAGATGTCCTCGTAAAGGTAAAATGAACTAATTTTTCCTGCAGATTTTTACATTATCGATATAGAGGATGACCATTCAAGAAATGCTTTCGATATTCTACTCGGGAGACCGTTCTTAAGTACCACACGTACAAAGATTGATGTTCAAATTGGAGCCCTTACTTTGAAATTTAACGATGCTGTGGTAAAATTTAATGTTTATGAGGCGATGGGTCAACTCAGTACAATGTCGAATATTTCTAGTGTTGATATTATTGAACCACTAACGAAATTTCATTTTGAGTATCATAAAGAGGATGTGTTACAAACTGTACTTGGCAAGAGTTTAGGCCTCAATATGATGGATAAATTAGAGGAGTTAATGACGTTCACAGAACTGATTCATGAAACCGTTATTCTATTTGAGACTCCATAATTTCCTAGAAGTCAAGGTAAATATTTTGAACTTTCTCCTTCTAAAACTAAACTTTTGCCTTCTATTTTGTAGGCTTCGGATGTAACACCCCTAACCCGAATCCATCGCTAAAACAGGGTTACAGAACATTACCAAAATTTATAGATCAAATAACATAAATTTCATATCATCTAACACTCGTATCAGAAACAAATCCAAATCCATCATATTGTCCCTTATGTGAGCCCTCGAGGCCCAAAATACATGTAAGAAATAAGTCGAGACTAAATCGGGTACTCAAATAATTTTTCGGAAAACATTTAAATTTTTCAAAGGTCCAGGGGACACATGCCTGTGTGGCCAAGCCGTGTGTCTCACATGGTCAAGAGGCACGCTTGTGTCCCAAGCCGTGTGAGCATTCGAAATAGGGACACACGGTTGTGTCCAAACTTGTGAGCTTACTGACTTGGGTCACACGGCCAAGCCACACGCCCATGTGCTAGGCTGTGTGAGCATACTGACATGCATTAAAAAGATGCAGGGGTAACAGGGCCAAGCCACATGCTCGTGTGCTAGGCTGGGTGAGCATTCTATTTTGTGTAAATTTAAGATGCAAGGGACACACGGCCGTGTGTCACAAATGGCTGAGACACACGCCCGTGTCTCTGCCTGTGTAGATGAAAATAAGTCATTTTTAAGCCACATTTTTCACCTATTTTGGCATCAACCTAAACACAACACTATAATATATCAACAAGCCACAACAAAGCAACTCAAACAAGCTAAAAATCATGTCTTAAACATGACATATTAACACGTATATCTTAGTACCCAAACTTACTAATTTAACCAAATACACATATATGCATATTTTACCAAATATACTATCTCAAACCAATCATAAATATGCCTATATGTTTTTCCATCATTCAACTATTTCAAACACACATCTAACATGTTAAGGCCATAAATATATATACATATCAAAAAATACCAATCACAAGCCATACCAATAGCTAGTTTCAACCAAACATTTACATGCCATCATTGGCCAAATTTTTGCCTTTACATGTCATTATAACCAAAATTGTTTTACTATATATATACCGAAATAGGTCGATGGATAGTATGATGTAGTTTCGACCAGCTTCCAACCTTAACAAGCTTTCGAGTTACTATAAAACAGGGAACCTAAAACAGAGTAAGCATTTAATGCTTAGTAAGTTCGTATAACATGGAAATTAACTTACCATTTAATTGAATTTAAAGTAAGCATACAAAATATACCCAAGTTATTTTGGCCAATAGCCTAAACACATATCCTCATCAACCATGTTAGTCTTATATTTCATATGAATATCAAGAAACATGTCTAAGCTCAACTATAATCAAATTTCCATGTACATATACTTTCCACATCATGTGTCCATATAACAAGTACAAATCATTTCCATGTATTTCAAGTATATACACGTAATAATTTGTCTCAAATTCATATTGTCCCATATCAGAACTTTGCCCGTTGAACCATTTAAAATATCGTTGGATACACAGGTAGTACACAAAATGTGTACAAAACTGTAATTCGTCAATTTATATACAAGTGTGCTCATACGAGCATATGAACGGGAAGCTCATGCGAGCCATGTAAAGGGAAGCTCATCCGAGCCATGTAACGGAAAGCTCATGCAAGCCAATATCGGGAAGCTTCGGAGAGCCATTAATCGAGAAGCTCATGAGAGTCAATTATGGGGAAGCTCGTGAGAGCCAAATAACGGAAAGCTAAAGAAAGCCATATATCGAGATGCTCAGAAAAGCTGTGGTGAGTCCGCAACACATGCAAGACTACAACCAATCAGGAACCCTTAATGACAATGTCATTTGTATCCATCGAATTTCTTAGGTTCAAACGAGACTTGGTACTTGTCAGATATGTGATCAATACTTATACATGGCAATTATACATTTCACAAACATAACATTCAATTTAAACATATAAATATACAATTTAGTTACACGAACTTACCTCGACAAGTGTTCGTAGATACAAAGGCAACTAATCCGATACTTTCTCTTTTCCTCGATCTAACTCCGTATTAGGTCTATCCGCATCTATATGGATGAATTTAACTCAATTTAATATAATTCATATTCAATTCAATCCAATACACATTTTTGGCAAAATTTATATTTTGCCCCTATACTTTAATAAATTATGATTTTATCCTAGACTTGGAAAATGAAATTCATACAATTTAATCATTATTCCAAGCCTAGTCGATTTTCATATATAACAATAACAGTCCACAAATTTCATAAAATTCAAAAATTTTCCATCAATTTTGCATCTTTTCAATTTAGTCCCTAAATCATAATTTCATCCAAATTCTCTTTACAAAGGTTGTTTATCTATCAACAACCTTTCATTTTCTACCATAAAACTTTATAATTCAACTATACTCATCCATGGAAAAACCCTACTTAAATAGTTTTACAAATTAATCTCCAAGATAGCTAGATTAAGCTATTACGATATCGGAAACATAAAAATAATTAAAAACAGGACGAGAATACTCACCTAATTAAGCAAAATAAGCTTGCTAACTTCAAGCTACCATGGCTAGTGTTTCCATGTTTTAATTTTAGGAAAGATGATGAAAATGATGATATTTTTATTATTTAATTCATTTATCATCTTTTATTTAATCATCTTTCCAAAATTAACCTCAGTAATTTACTAATTTCCAATGATGAATAGTCATTCTTATCTACTAACTCCACTAAATGGTCTATTTTCCATATAAGGACCTCCAATTTTGAATTTCATAACTATTTGGTTCCTTTAGCTACTAGAATTCAACTTTTGCACTTTATGCAATTTGGTCCTTTTCATCAAATTAGACTTGTATTCAGTAAAATTTCTTAACGAAATTTTTATACAATATTTCTATCATAATGTAGATCATAAAATAATATTAAAATAAAATTTTTTCTGACCTCAAATTTGTGGTCTCGAAACCACTGTTCCAATTTCACTGAAAACAGGCTACTACAACTCTCCCCCTTTAAGAAATTTTCGTCCTTGAAAATCTTACCAGTAAAAAGGTTCAAATATTTCTTTCTAATAGTTTCCTCAGGTTCCCAGGTAGCTTCTTCTATTCCATGTCGTTGCCAGAGAACTTTTACTAAAGCTACCTTTTTATTTCTCAATTCTTTCACCTCTTGTGCCAGAATTTTATTGGTTCTTCACTGTACATCATATTAGGCTGAATCTCAACATCCGTCGGAGAGATAACATGTGAAGGATCTAATCGATACCGTTATAACATAGACTCATGGAAGACATTGTGAATCTTTTTTAATTTTAACGGTAAAGTTAATCGAAATGCAACAGGTCCGAATCTTTCCGTAATCTCATACGGCCCGATAAATCGTAGACTCAATTTTCCTTTACGACCGAATAGAAGAACTTTCTTCTAAGGTGAAAATTTCAAAAACACCTTGTCACCAACTTGAAACTCTATTTCTTTACGTTTAAGATCCGCATAAGCTTTCTGACGATCTGAGGTTGCTTGTAAAATATATCGAATCACTTTCATTTTTTCTTTAGTCTCACGAATGAAATCAACTTCATGTATCTTTTTCTCACTAAGCTCAGCCCAATACAACTGATTTCTACATTTGCGACCATACAGAGCCTCACACGGTGCCATCTTTATGCTCGACTAATAACTGTTATTATATGCAAATTCTATTAATGGAAAATATTTCTCTCAATTCCCTTCTGATTCTAAAATACATCAATGAAGCATATCTGCAAGAATCTGAATCACACGCTCTGACTGACCATCAGTTTGAGGGTGAAATGTAGTACTAAAATGTAATCGAGTACGTAGAGCTTCCTGAAATTTTTCCCAAAATCGTGATGTGAACTACGGATCTTTATCTGAAATAATAGAGATTGGCACTCTATGTAGTCTGACAATTTCTGAAACATATAATATTGCTAATCTGTCTAGAGAGAAATCCATACGTACTGGAATAAAATGTGCAGATTTCGTCAAACGATCGACGATAACCCAAATGACATCTTTCTTTTTCAAAGATAAGGGTAACTCCAATACAAAATCCATAGTAACTATCCCATTTCCATTCTGGTATCGTCACTGACTCTAACAGTCCTGAAGGTACCTAATGTTCAGCTTTAACTTGCTGACATATCAAACACTTAGATACAAAATCAGAAATATCACGTTTCATTCCCAGCCACCAGTACATCTATTTCAGATCATTGTACATTTTATTACTTCCCGGATGAACAGACATAGTACCATTATAAGCTTCGTGCAAAATTTTCTGTATAAGTTCTGGATTATTCGGTACACAAACTCTATCTCTGAATAAAAAACAATCATCATGTCTTATATGAAATTCTAAATCAGAAGTCGACTCATATTGTACCCGTTTAGCGTGTAACTCATCATGATATTTTTGAGCTTCGCAGATCTTCTGTAGAAACATTAGTTTAGCTTTTAACTCAGCTAAAATTGAACCATCATCAAACAATGTCAATCGGGTATTCATTGTTCGCAAGGCAAACTGAGACTTTCTACTTATAGCATCTGTAACCACGTTTGCTTTTCCCAGATGATAATCAATAGCCAAATCATAATCTTTCAATAGTTCAAGCCATCTACACTATCTCAGATTCAAATCTTTCTGGGAAATCAGATACTTTAAGCTCTTATGGTCAGTAAATATATGACACTTTTCACCGAACAAATAGTGTCGCCAAATTTTCAGCGCAAAGACAATAGCTGCCAATTCTAAGTCATGTATCGGATAATTCTCTTCATGTGGTTTTAGCTGTCTGGAAGCATAGGCTATTACTTTACCTTCATGCATCAAACCACAGTCTAAACCATTCAATGATACATCACTGAAAATCACAAATTCTTTACCCGATTCAGGCTGAACCAGAACTGGTGCCTTGGTCAACAGGGCTTTCAACTAGTTAAAACTTTGCTGGCATTTATCAGACCATTCAAATTTCACATTTTTCTGTAATAGTCGTTTCATCGGTGCAACTATCATTGAAAACCCTTTTACAAATCTTCGATAATAACCAGCTAATCCCAAAAAACTTCTAACTTCTGATACATTTTTTGGTGGTTTCTAGTTAACAGTTGCTGAAATTTTATTCGAACCAACTTTGATGCCTTCATGTCCCAGAAAACTAACTTTCTGAAGCCAAAATTCACATTTTCTAAATTTAGCATATAGTTGTTTATCTCGCAAAGTTTGCAAAACAATTCTCAAATGCTCAGCATGTTCAGTCTTATCTCAGGAATATAACAGAATATCATCAATAAATACCACAACAAGTTTATGTAACTACGGTCTAAAAATTCTGTCCATCAAGTCCATAAATATTACAGGTGCATTTGTTAAACCAAACGGCATCACAAGAAATTCATAATGTCCGTACCTGGTTCTGAATGCTGTTTTCGGCACATTAGAATCTTTCACTCATAACTGATAATAACCAGAATGAAGATCAATATTTGAAAACACTGTGGCACCTTTCAACTGGTCAAACAAATCATCAATACATAATCTCAGCGATCCATCCTTTTTCTTAACAAAGAGAACTGGTGCACTCCAAGGTGAAAAACTAGGTCAAGCAAAACCTCTATCAGTTAATTCTTGCAACTGTGCTTTAAATTCTTTTAACTCCGTAGGAGCCATTCTGTATGGTGCTATCAATATCGGTGTTGTTTCTAGAGGAGTTACCCAAATCAGAAGCAGGGAACCCTAGGAGATCCCAGTGCCGCAGCAACCAGGACCCAACCTCTGCCTTCGTCGCACCGAGCCACGTCACGTGCCTCCGTGCACTCTAGCTGGCCCCGTACGACCGTACCTGCGCGCAAGCAAACAAACGCAGCAGAGACAAATAGAAAAACATTGTATTTATGTTATTTCAGTTTGCATTTTTTATTATTCGGCTATAAAAAGAGCCAATGAAATCTGTAAATTGATTTTTTTTACAGAGAGATTGAATACAAGAAATAGAAAAATATTCAGAAAAATCTAAAGGTGAATAGGAATTTTGTTTTGCTTTTCTGCGTTTTCTTTTTCTTTCCCTTCTCTAATTCCATTTATTTACTCTCTGGTTCATCATTCGGGGACGATATTTAAAAAATAAAGATAGTAAATGGTGCAGAGGTTACCTGGTGGCTGATTCTTTATTTTCTCCATTGCAATCGGAGTAGGACAAGGATATAGTGGCCCTTGAATGGCCTGTGTTGTAAACGGCGGCAGAAACTAGGGCTAAACCCTAGCAGAGCACAATACATTTAATAAAATAGGCAGCAACTGATTTTTTTATTTGAACTGTTACTTTAGTAATAGTATTATACGGTGCCATTTAGTGGCCTTTGACCCGCGCGGTGACCCGACCCGAGGGAATGATCCGCGCGTTTCATCTCAATGGTTTATTTGCGCATTTGGACCCTCTACTTTTTTAATTATTTTATTTTTTTTATCTTATTTGATTAATACCTTAGATTTCATTCGGTTTTTAATCTGGTCCTGTTGAGACGGTGCGTTTTGGGGAAGCGGGATATTTCCCAATCGGCCCCCCTTGTAATTCGCGTGTTGCAGAACGGGCCTCCTCTTTAGTTTAATTTTATTTCTTCCCTATTAATTAGATTTTGATTGCGATTTAATCCTTTTTTATTTTTATTAATTAGTTTAATATTTTAATTATTATTATCATTATTATTGTTACTGCTACTTTCATTATCATCAATATTTTTACTATTACTATTATATTATTCGTTTGTATATTATATATATACATTATTTTGTTCTATAGGTATTATTGTTTTAAGTTTCTTTTAAAGTTTTATATGTTATTACCTTTTTATAATATACTATCATGGATATTGTTTGAATCTATTTTATTTTATATAATATAGTAATAATTTATACATATACGTATATTATATTATTGGTTTCGAATCATTTTTTACCTATTATATGCATGTATACACTTCATTTCTTTTAATATTCTATTTTTATTTTGCTATCTCAACTTTTCATATATATTATATTATTATCTATATTGAGTTTTCATTTCATATATATTGCCTATTTTGACTAATACAAGTATGTTATTTTAAGTTTTACTTATTTTGATTTCCTTTTATAATACTTACTTTAAAGTTCATTTAGGTAGTATTATTTCATGTAATATTCATTTTAATCCTATTCTTAAATGTTGTCAAGTTTTTGCATTAATTATTTCCTTTTAAAATTTCATTCATGTAATTTTGTGAATATGCATTCAAATCTCTTTTCTCATATTACCTTTTTGGCGCATTTTATTTGTGTTAAGTTGTTTGGTATTTCCTTGATTATTTTTTAATTAGATTTTCAAACATGGATGTTAGTATTTGCACAATGTGAGATACGAAATTATTACTCCTATGTATTGTATTGCTTATTTACTTGATTATTCTTCATACATTAGTGTACGTTTTGGCTTACGAACTATCATTTCACGTTGTACATCACCGTTCTATCACATTTTATTTGCTTAAAAGGTTACATTTCATATTATTCAAATATCAAAACCATTTTATACAAAAGTCTTTCAAAATAATGCGACACTCGGAATTTGTGATCCTCGAAAAGATTGTGCCCTAACTTACTGGATTCCAATCTTCCTCGGGATCTAAGAAATCAAATGTCCATTTTAATTAACACATAAATAATAAACTCATTCTCGGGAAGTCGATATGTTGTGGCCTAACTTATTCGATATGACATAGCCTTTCCTTGAGACGAGGATTCTTTTGACAAAAACAAATAAATGAAATATTCGATATTTAGGAATTCTGTGGAATCGAACCCTAACTTACTAGGTTTTGATTTTCTCATTTGACCCAAATAATCAGATATCCTTCTCAAAATGCATAGGTTTTAAATGTCAAAAGATAAACTTAATTTTGAGGATTTAAAATGTTGCACTTTAACTTACTGAGTGTGACAATTTATAAGTGAGTCTCATCTTCCAATCCATTTTATTCAAATTTTGTTTTCAAAGGATAGTATTTTAAATCTTTTCAAAATTTCGACATTAAGACATTAAACAATCGATTCGGTACCAATTTTGGGCGTTACGAGGGTGCTAATCCTTCCTCGTGCGTAACCGACTCCCGAACCTGTTTTCTCAAATCTCGTAAACCAAAATTGTTTTAAGGTGAGCTGATCACACCCCAATAAAGGATCAGTGGCGACTCCCATTTCCATTTTTAAGTCGATCCCCGTTTTTTTCAAATAAAAAAATGGTCTCGACAAGCATCATAACATTTTCTCACATATTTTTGTGCTCATATAGTTGATATCACATTAGACAACCCTTCCAACTTATCTGATTCAATACAGAGCATTTCACCATTCTGGCATTTCAATACAATATGCTTTTGATTACAATTTACCACAGCATCATGTAGAGTTAACCAATCTATACCCAAAATCACATCAAATTCATCGAATGGTAATAGCATCAAATTAGTCGGGAAACAGTAACCCCGTATCATTAATGGACAATTCTTGTAAATTTTATCAACCATCACATACTAGCCTAGAGGGTTCGATACTTTAACCACGAATTCAGTGGACTCGATAGGTAAATTTTTACTAGACATGAAATTCGTGCAAATATATGAATGAGTTGAACCAGGATCAATTAAAGAAATTACATCAGTATCAATAAGAGAAAAAGCACCAATAATAACATTTCGCGCAGAAGCATCTTCACGTGCACAAATAGCATAAGTCCTAGCTGGTGCTCATGCTTTAGATCTTACAATGGAATCTTTCGTCGCATCACGAGTACCACTCACATTTCTAAGATTACAGGGTGGTCTAGCTCTCGTAATTGTGTTATTCAGCCTCGAAGTTTGAATAATATATTTTCAAGGTTTCTTTTGGTAGTCTCTAAGATAGTGGTCAAAAGAACCACATTTGAAATAAGCTCGACTCTTCATTCTACACTCACTAAAATGTAGCTTATTACAGTGCTTGCACCTGTAAATCTTTTACTTGAAATTATGGCTTCAATCTCAGGTTGTCTTTTCTTTTTACTCAATTCTTCAACTTTATAAGCTCGATCAACTAGTACAACAAATTCTTTTAATTCAAAAATCTTGACTAACAATTTTATGTCATCATTCAAACCCTCTTCAAACCATTTACACATTGTGATTTCAGTCAGGATATATTCTCTAGCATATTTACTCAGTCGAACAAATTCCCGTTCATATTCAGATATTGTCATGTGACCCTATTTAAGCTCCAAGAATTCTTTACGGTTTTTGTCAAGAAATCTCTGACTGATATATTTCTTTCGGAACTCAGTTTGAAAAAATTCTCAAGTGACTTGATCTTTTGGCACCATAGAAATTAATGTGTTCCACCATTGGTAAGCTGAATCTTTTAATAGAGACACCGCACATTTAAGACATTCAGCCGGTGTACAAGATAGTTTATCAAGAACTCGAATAGTATTTTCTAACCAGAACTCAGCTCTTCCAGGATCATCTTTAATGGTAGCTTAGAATTATCATGCACCGCACTTACGAATTTTATCAACAGGAGGTTTACCGGCTCTAATAGATTTTATACTTTGAGGAATATCGAGAACCGATTGAGGAACAAGAGGGGGTTGAGGTTGTTGTACAGCTGGATTTGTTCTCACAAATTTAGTAAACCATTCATTCATAATTTGGAATAAGGCTTCTTTAGCCTCTCCTCCTCGGCCCTCAAATACGAGCCTTCTACTACTTGAGGCTGCTCTTTGCACTGAAGCTTGAGCATTACTGTCAGCTTCTTCGGAATCAGCTTGGTTAGATGAGATTGCTATATAAAAACCTGTTTTAAAATGGTCAGGAGATATCACACTATCACAGATTATATAATGGCATGTATAGCTAAACTCGTATATGCCACGTTAGTTCGAGAATTGACTAAACCGTAGCTCTTATACCAATAAATGTAACACCTTTAACCCGAATTCGTCGCCAAAATAGGGTTACGGAATATTACCAAAATTTACAGATCAAATAACAAAAATTTCATATCATCTAACACTCGTATCAGAAACAAATCCAAATCCATTATATTGTCCCTTATGTGAGCCATCGAGGCCCAAAACACATGTTAGAAATAAGTCGGGACTAAATCAAGTACTCAAAGAATTTTTCATAAAATATTTAAAATTTTCAAAGGTGTAGGGGACACACGGTTGTGTCCCAACCCGTGCCCAAACTTGTGAGCTTACTGACTTGGGGCACACGGTCGAGCCACACACCCATATGCTAGGCTATGTGAGCATACTAACTTGCATTAAAAAGATGCAGGGGTTACACGGCCAAGCCACACGCCCATGTGCTAGACCATGTGAACATTCTATTTTGTGCAAATTTAAGATGCAAGGGACAGACAGCCGTGTCACCTGGCCGTGTATCACACACGGTGGAGACACACGCCCTTGTGGATGAAAATAGGTCATTTTTAAGCCACATTTCTCACCCATTTTGGCATCAACCTAAACACAACATTATAATATATCAACTAGCCACAACAAAGCAACCAAAACAAGTGAAAAATCATATCTTAAACATGACATATTAACAAATATATCCAAGTATCCAAACTTACCAATTTAACCAAATACACATATATGCATATTTTACCAAATATACTATCTCAAACCAATCATCAATATGCCTATATGTTTTTCCATCATTAAACCATTTCAAACACATATCAAACATGTTAAGGCCATAAATATATTTACATATCAAAATATACCAATCACAAGCCATACCAATAGCTAGTTTCAACCAAATATTTACATACCATCATTGGCCAAATTTTTGCCTATACATGTCATTATAACCAAATTTGATTTACTATATATATACCGAAATGGGCTGATGGATAGTGTGATGTAGCTCCGACCAGTTTCCAATCTTAACGAGCTTCTGAGTTACTATAAAACAGGGGACATAAAACAAAGTAAGCATTTAATGCTTAGTAAGTTTGTATAACACTGAAATTAACTTATCATTCAATTACAATTAAAGTAAGCATAAAAATATATCCAAGTCATTTTGGCCAATAGCCTAAAAATATATCCTCATCAACCATGTTAGTCTTATATTTCATATGAATATCAAGAAACATGTATGAGCTCAACTATAATCAAATTTCCATGTGCAGATACTTTCCACATTATGTGCCCATATAACAAGTACAAATCATATCCATATATTTCAAGTATATACATGTAATAATTCGTCTCGAATTCATATTGTCCCATATCAGAACTTTTTCCATTGAACCATTTAAAATATTGTTGGATACACGGGTAGTATACACAAAGTGTACAAAATTATAATCCATCAATTCATATACAGGTATGCTCATACGAGCATATAAACGAGAAGCTCTTTCGAGCCATATAACAGGAAGCTCATGTGAGCCATGTAAAGGGAAGCTCATGCGAGCCATGTAACGAAAAGCTCATGCGAGCTAATATCGTGAAGCTCATGAGAGCCAATTATCGAGAAGCTCGTGAGAGCCAAATAACGGGAAGCTCAAGAGAGCCATATACCGGGATGCTCATAAGAGCTGTGGTAAGTCTACAACACATGCAAGACCACAACCAATCAGGAACCCTTAATGACAATGTCATTTGTATCCATCGAATTTCTTAGGTTCAAATGAGACTTGGTACTTGTCAGATATGTGATCAATAATTATACATGGAAATTATATATTTTACAAACATAACATTCAATTTAAATATATAAACATACAATTTAGTTATACGAACTTACCTTGACAAGTGTTCGTAGATACAAAGGCTACTAATCCGATACTTTTTCTTTTCCCAATCTAACTTCAGATTAGGTCTATTTGTATCTATATGAATGAATTTAACTCAATTTAATATAATTCATATTTAATTCAATCCAATACAATTTTTGGAAAAATTAATATTTTACCCTTATACTTTTAATTAATTATGATTTTGTCCCTAGGCTCGGAAAATGAAATTCATACAATTTAATCATTATTTCAAGCCTAGCCGATTTTCATATATAACAATAGTATCCCATGAATTTCATAAAATTCAAAATTTTCCATGAATTTTTCATCTTTTCAATTTAGTCCCTAAATCATAATTTCATTAAAATTCTCTTTACAAAAGTTGTTTATCTATCAACAACCTTTTATTTTCTACCATAAAACTTCATAATTCAACTATACTTATCCATGGAAAAACCCTAACACTTAAATAGTTTTACAAATTAATCCCCGAGATAGCTAGATTAAGTTATTACGATCTCAGAAACATAAAAATCATTAAAAACGAGACAAGAATACTCACCTAATTAAGCAAAATAAGCTTGCTAACTTCAAGCTTTCATGGCTAGGGTTTCCATGTTTTAATTTTAGGAAAGATGATGAAAATGATGATATTTTTATTATTTAATTCATTTATCATTTTTATTTAATCATCTTTCCAAAATTAACCTTAGTAATTTACTAATTTCCAATGATGAATAAGCATTCTTATCTACTAACTCCACTGAATGGTCTATTTTTCATATAAGGACCTCCGATTTTAAATTTTATGGCTATTTGGTACCTTTAGCTACTAGAATTTAACTTTTACACTTTATGCAATTTAGTCCTTTTCATCAAATTAGACTTGTAATCAGTAAAATTTTTTAACAAAATTTTTATACGATATTTATATCATAATGTATACCATAAAATAATATTAAAATAAATTTTATTTCGACCTCAGATTTGTGGTCCTGAAACCACTGTTTCGATTTCACTAAAAATGGACTATTACATCGGAATTGGAACTCAAACTGTTACCGTAACATTTAAGTATTCCAATAAATCAATTCCAATAAAGGAAATGGCTAACCTGAACGGAGAAGCTTAAAGACGCCTTAATCCACCAATAATGGAGGAATTCTAAGTGCATATAATGGAAGAGTTAATTTTTGAAAAACCAAACGAATAACACTCAGGTCGTCGAGCTAATGACGTTAAACAAAAGTGCTTTATGGGAGGTAACCCACATTTATTTTTATTTTATTTATTTAATTTAATTTTTAATTCTAGTTTAGTATGAGAATTAAATAAAATATTATTTTAATCCGTTTGATCGTATTGTTTTCCAGGAGCAACCACCTTCAGCTGTAGATGAACAACTTCATCACATTGAAGCTCACCTCGAATTAATAGAAGCCAACATCTCAAGCATCCTTATTGTTTTGCAAAGCGGTCACTTCCATTGGGGGAAATGTGGGCTAAGTAGGGGGTTCGTAGCATCATGTCATACTTTCTTTTTGTATGTTTTTGGCTAAGAATAATTTTTTAATTCATTTCGAAAATAAACCTTTAATTCTTATGTTTAGTTTACGTAAATAAGTCGGTGAATCACGAATAACTATTGCTTGCTTGATCAATGAATATTTTGTAGAATTGAAAATGTTATGCCTTAGTCGATATTTCATGAAAATTGTTGGTTTTGTTGAACTTGCCTAATGAAAGTACTCATTTAAATAAATAAATAAATAAATAAATTTGCTAATAGCTTGGTTAAGAGTGAAGATTCGAAAATGTGACCAAGTTAAGTAACCGGGATGAGGTGCTTGGGTTGTCATCTCATTTCGCATCAAAAGGTTTGGTTACGAGTCGAAGCTTGTAATACTCCGCTAACTGAGCTGCCTTGAAATAAATCGATTAGGGACATATGAAATTGAGTAACTGGGATGAGATGCTTGGGTTGTCATCTCATTTCGCGTAAAAAGGTTTGATTATATCTCAAATTCGTTAAAAATAAATAAAGAGAACATGTCAGGTTGAGTAACCGAGGTGAGGTGCTTGGTTGTCATCTCACTTTGTGTTAAAAGACTTGACTATGTTTGAAAAAAAATAAAAAAAATAAAAAATGTATATAGATATAAATAAAAGCATATATTGGGTATGATCGTTTCATATGTTTGATTGAGCCTAAATTTAGTGAAATAGTTGAGTTTGACATGCAGTTTGAGATTTTATAAAATGCTTATTGATTGAGTTTAGCAATTGTTTATTTTTTATTTACCTAATTGTTTGATGTATACTTTACTAGGAAAGGGAGTTTTTATTTTGAAAGGGATTGACAAATTATTTTTAGTGGATATCATGCTTAAGGACAAGCATCGGCTAAGTAGGTGGAATTTGATAGCAAGATAAATTCGTATTTTTAATGTATTTATTTTTGGCTAATTATCTGATAAAATGCTATTAAATTTGGATTTTTCTTATTAGGAATAAAGTTGGCGTGCTGAATTCAAACTCTTACAAAAGGGGCTAAATTGGAACAAAAAGCAAAGGTGAGAGCTTGATTGAAATATTGAAGATTCAAAGATGATTGAATAAAGATTGAAAGATTTTTGATATTGTTACAACTTTGTAACTAGTTTAAATTCTAGTTTGAATTTGATTTTTAAATTTAGAATTATTTAGTGATAATATTTAGGAAAAATCTAACTAAATTTTAGCACTAAAAGTGTGCATACATACCTAGTGGCTATAATCAATTGAACACACTTTTGCCTTTAGGATTTATAAATTCTTTTTTTTTCTTTCCCTTTTCTGCGTCATCCTTATTCTGTTCTTTCAATTTTTTTTCTTTTACTTTCAACTTTAGGTTTAATTACCTTTCAAGGCCCTTTTCCTTCCCACTTTCCATAATTCTATTTAAACCATTTATTATGATTTTTTTCATGATTAACTAAACCCTTTTTAGCTTTAGCCTAAAAATTACTCCAACAAAACAATCCTGAGATACGAACCCGCTCAAAAAAACCTTTCAACTTGGTATTCACTATCTCTCTGGTATATAGGATAGTACAAGTTCGTCCCTCAAAGTTGATTCAATTTCAACTAAAAAAGTGCGCGTTGGGTTGGAATCGTTTGACGTATAGTTGGGAAATTGAGTCGGCAGTGTTGTATTCAAAATCCCGCAAACAAATTGGCGTGTTCAATTGGAAAAAGCTAGTTGGATTCTGTCAAGGGAGATAGTGGTCGGATTTAAACGACCCACATGGTTGAGGCTGTTAATTCGAGTTGGGCTTTTCAGATCGCAAGGTTGTCGAAGTCTTAAATTACGGGTACGTGCCACGTGGTTGGAAATTTGACAAGGGTCGATTGCTATAACCAGCTTACCGGGATTGGCTACGAAAGGAAGTGTTGGCGGTTTAAGGGATCCTCGATTGCTATAACCAGCTTATCGCTTGGAAGGAAATTTTTGTTTTAAAGATCGATTCAAGATTGGAGTACACCGAGGCTAAGGCTAAGCTTAAAAATATTTTATTTTCTTAAATTTATTTTTTCATTTCATTTCATTTTATTTTATTACACTTCATATTTCCTTATTTTATTATCTTAATCAATTTAAACCCCCAATTTTTATTTCTTTTTTTTTCAGCACTACTATGCACAAGTTGTGGGCACGACTATGATCGCGACAGCGAATCTGGTCACAAGAAAAGGTGAAATTAGATAACCAGTCCTTGTAGATTTGACCCTACTGCTCTATATTTCAATTTACTGTTATATTTGTCATAGGAATTTATATTTGGTACTTTTGACGCCCATCAAGGTGATACAAGGAAAGTTGATAAGGATGGACTAAAATGTGATGTAGAGCAACATGTGAGGGAAAACAAAAAGGAGTAGTAATTTTTTATTAAATTTTTTTAGAAATTATTATAAATTATAAAAACATTATAAAAATTTTAGAAATTATAGAAAACTTATATAAATCATTCAAATATTTTTAAATATGATAAAATTTTAAAATTACTACTCTTCTATAAATTTTATGATTTTTGTTTTATCATTTTAGTAAGTTTTAAAACATTTTTATAGTTTTTAATACTTTTAATATTTTTAAAATTAATTAAACCATGATAAAATAATTAAAAACTCCATTAAACCCTTCACACCAAGTGCCATGTTAATTGTCACATCATCATTTCTCTATGCCAACAGTCATGTTAGTTAGCTTCATCACTTAACAACAGAAGAAATAGTATTTTTGGACTCAATTGATTGTTAAGTTTTTATTAATAACTTAATGGATTGTGATTTTTACAATTAAAACTTAATTAAATAAAATTTTAATTATTTTAGGGTGACATTGTTTGCATTTAAGCCGATTTACAGTATGAAGTGGAATATCTATTTTAAAGCATGTAAAACGAGTTATGTGTAACGTAAAAACTCTAGGTGATTCCAAGTCTTCACATCAGATCACAAATCCAGAGAAGAAAACAACACCTACCCTTTCCATAATTTAACCTTGGTTTCCATTTCCCCAATGATTTTTCCCCCAAAAAATAGCTTCCTTAGGCTTGGAAAACATCTTCAATCCCACCTCCATTCTAGTTGTTTAAGGACAAAAATTATTTTATTTCAGGCATTGTTGTTTAGACTAAAATGTAGATTGGGGGGGTTGAGTGGATCAATGTTCTGGTTTCCTAAAACACTCCATTAGACAAAGTAATTTCATTAACTTAAATAATAAAAACAGAAATGGTGGTAAAAAATTCAACATCCTAATGTTTTGAGTTCCCATTTTGTAAATAAAAATAAGTTTAAAAGTTTTACCCTTGTTTAGAGATTACCCTAATCTAACTTTGGATTTTATAATATCTTACTGTAATTATAGAATGATGATAATAAGGTAACATTAGGTATAATGGAAAGTGATGATGATGATATATTAAGGTAAAATTAATCCTATATTATTTTGATTTATGGTATTAATCTATCAAACGTAAAAAATGGAAAAAAGGTTGTTGCCTCCTCCTTTCTTCTTGCTACTGATTCTCTTGTTTTTAACATCTTTTACTTGAGTGATTCTACGAAAATTAGTGTTTATTTTTCCGGTTTTATTTTGATATACATATTTAATCATCTATATGGTATATCATTTATATCATTGTCAAAAGAAGAATTCAATAATTTTGTAACTAAAACGCATAAAACGTGATTTCAATTATTGCAAAACAAGTTTTATATATGCATGGTTATTGTAATACCCATTTTTGCCCGGGTCCCCTTAGCAAATAAACTCAATTTTATAAATAAAAATAAAACCAAATTTTAAAATGTCCACAATCTATTACAGCAGGCCTAATAGGGCCCAAATCAGTCCCAAAAACAACTCAATTACAAGTGGCCCAAACGCTAAACCCAATTAGCCAAAACCTAAGCCCAAATACCCCTAGCCCAACTAGCCTAAACCAGAAGAAGGAAACCCTAATGGCTGAGGCACCGCTGCCAAGCTACTCCTCACGCACGAGCCTCCGTATGTGCACGCCCGCACACCTTCGTACGTGCCACATCCGCGAGCCTCCACGTCCGCTCCTCCGTACCTGCACACAACGAACGCAACAAAGCAGAAAAGGCAAAACAAAAGAGCAAAAATCGACAGCAAAAAAAAAAAAAGAAAAATAGAAAAAAGAGCAAAACACATTTTCTTTTGTAATTTTCATTTTTTCGGCTATATAAAGCAATTTTTCAGCATCTGTAAAGTTTACACACACAGAATATCAATACAAAGACAAAAAAATATTGAATAGAAAGAAAGAGATTCAGAGAAATCAAAAAATATATACGAAAGGTGATTCAACTTTCGCTTCATTTTTGTTCCTGTTTTATTTTCTTTTTTCCCTTTTGTATTTCGAATGCTGATTATTCAACAAAAAAAGAGAGAGATTAGAGTGTAGAGGCGTACCTGAGACCGGATTCTTGCTTCTCTCCGCAGTCATCGAAGTTGAAGCGAGGTTCGGAGGTTCTTGAGGACAACGTTTCGTCAAACGGCGCAAAGGTGTTAACGTTTTTTAGGTTTTCTTAAAAAAATGAAGAAGGCTTTAGGTTTTTTTTAGTTTCTGGACAGGATAAAACGCCGTCGTTTAGAGCCAATACGATGGCTTCGAAACGGCGTCGTTTTGGTCCTCAACCCGCGCGCGTGACCCGACCCAGCAGCAGGATCCGCATGTTTTGCTTGGAGGGGTTGTTTGCATGTTCAGCCCCTCCGATTTTGCGCATTAATGCGATCCAGTCTTTGTTTGTTTTACATTTGATTCCGAAATTTACGGCGCATTTCAATCGAGTCCTTGATCCACTGACGCTTTGGAAAAAGGACACATGTCCGATTTTGTGTTTAATTCTGCATTTGGTCCTTGACCTTTGCGCGTCTTTTGTTTTAGTCCTCTCTGTTATTTTATTATGATTTTTACCCTCTTATTTCATTTTTACCCTGATTTAGTCCCAAATCTGTTAGATTTCACTTTATTTTTGGAATGTATTTATTTATTTTAAACTTTATATTATTTATTTTAAATCTTTCTATTATTATTTATTTTAAGTTTTTTTTATATATTATATATTTTAAACTATGTTAATCAATTATTCATTTTAAATATATATATATATATATTATTTATGTTAAACTACATATGTATATTATTTATTTGGAATTGTTTTATGCACATCATTCATTATCATTTAAAAAAATTGTTTGCATATTATTCATTTAAGATTCCTTTTGACATATTATTTATTTTAAACATTTTACATATTATTTTAAATTGTTTTCTATGTTATTTATTTTTAAATTGCTTTGAAGATTATTCATTTTAACTTGTTTTACACATTATTTTAATATGTATGGAATTATTTTAATATATATATACATGTATAAAATGTATTGTTATGGTAATTTCTAAAATTTTATTCTACGTTTTAAAATTTTTATCATTTCGATTATGTTGATTGGTTTACTTGGGATTAATTTATTTTTGTATTAATTATTCTCTTTTGTTATTTGTAAGATCGATTATTAGTTTATTTGATTATTAATGTCGATGTATTATATGTGGTTGCTCCAAATTGTAGAATTAATTTGCTATTCATCATTCGCTTCGTATATTGTTATATTGTTTGTAAGAATTACATTCCATTAAAACATTATAATCATTTTATTTCAAAACTCCTAAAAAAGGCTTGGTGTTGAATAGTTCTCGAGAGAATTGTGCCCTAACTTACTGGGCTTCAACTCTCTTCGATGGATTTATATCATCAAGTTTCCATTTTATTAAAACCATACCATTATCAACATAAAGTTTTTCGGGATTTCAAAATGTTGGACCCTAACTCACTGGATCCGACAATTTTGCTATTCCGAATTAATGATTTTTTTATAAAGGCAATATTCGATGTTTAGGAATTTCGGGAAATTAAACCCTAACTTACTGGGTCTTAATTTGCCGTTGGACCCAAATAATCGGATATCTTTCTCAAAATGCATAGGTTTTAAAAGTCATGAGATAAACTTAATTTTGATGATTGAATTGTTACGCTCTAATTCACTGAGTGTGGCAATTCATAAGTACATTTTACCCAAATTTTCTTTTCAAAGGATCATATTTTAAATTTTTTTTAAAGTTTCGACACTAAGACATTAAACAATCGATTCGGTACCAATTTTGGGAGTTACAAGGGTGCTAACCCTTCCTCGTGCGTAACCGACTCCCGGACCTATTTTCTCAAATCTCGCAGACCTAAAATTTATTTTTAATGATGAACCGATCACACCTTAATAAAAGATCGGTGGCGACTCCCATTTTCATTTTTAAAAGTCGATTCCCATTTTCAAACTTACAAAAAAAGTGGTTTCGACAGTTATATTTAGGAAATACGGACAAACCAAATTTGAAACAATGTTCTTTCCAATTAAAATTAACAATTAAAATATTATCATTAAATATTTAATCAAAATTGTTAATAATAAAGCTTATGGTAAACTATTCAAAAATATTAAATATATAAAATTGGATAAATTGTATTATTAACATATTTTCAAGAAAATATTTAAAGAATAAAGAAATTTTTGAAGGTTTTAATCAATACAAAATAACTTTCTCAATAATTATACATTCATGAATTATATTTTAATGATACGAGAAAACAACAAAGCATATCTAAAAGGGATGGTTTAATTTAGGGAATGGAAAGAGACTTGCATGATAGAGAGAGAGAAGAGCTTAAAACATATATATTTGACAGATATTGTGCACATTTAAGTGGCTTACAGCAAAGAACAAAAATTGAACCAACATATTAAAAAGAAAATAAAGGGGGGATCAAGATCTGGATTAGATTGATCAAAAACCTTAGTGGGGGGTTGTATTATTCTTTCAGGCACACTTGTCGAGGGGAATGTTTGTGGGTCCCTTTTCTCAAAGACCAAAGGCAACGAAGGGCTTGGCCTTTGTCAGATCTTTCTTAATCTTTCAATTGAAAAAGATAGGTGAAGAAGGTGGCATGGAAGCAATCATCACTCTCATGGAAAATAATATATATATGGGGTCTTCAAAACACTGTTTGGATATATAGAAAATTCAGTAGGTGAGGAGAACTTTTGGGTTCATCACATTTTCTTACTTGCCACATTTCTTCTCTTTAATATCCCTTCTATTTTCAGGAACGTGTATGAAATTGCCATCATTTTAAACGATGGATTAAGGAAAAAAGACAACTTGACGTTAAATGATAAAAATTTTGATATTTCTTAAATAAAATTTGGAATTTAAATCTTATAAACCTAACAAATAGCATTAGAAAACTTTTGTTTAAAAGATCGACCTACCTGGATATTTAATTTAATTGAAACACAAAGTGATACGGAATTCCATACAACCCTCAACTTTATACAATTTTCATTTTAGTACTTGTACCAAGCCTAATGACATATAGGGTTGCCTTTCTGCTATGATAATATCAAATTGCAATTAAAAAAGGGTATACAGACATGCCTATTCTCTCCCACATTTTTGCCCTAAAAAAATCTGGGTTTAGCTTTTATCTCTTCATACATACTAACAGTAAAGCATGTCAGAAGCCAACCTAAAAACAAAAAAGCTTCAAATTCCCACCATAATTAACAAGAAAAAAAGGAAGGATAAATAATATATATATATATATAGAGAGAGAGAGAGAGAGAGAGAGAGAGAGAAACCCATGTATTCCTATCTGTTAGTAATGAAGAAATCCAAACAAGTCACCCCACCTTAACAAATTAATAATAATAAAAAAGGTTACAAAGAAAAGCCAAGAAAAAGAAGAAAAAAAAGGACCCATTTTTACTTTTGATCTTGTAGTTTACCATGATCCTCCACCTAACATTCCAGTCCAGTATCCAGTTGAATCTCCTTGTTCTTTATTTTGGTCAGTATCAGTTGTGTTTGGGACTTGTTTCAGATCTTCAAATGGAAACAAAAACCTCCCAGTTGTTGTTTCTTGAACCCCTTGAAGACTCCCATAATGACCACTCCCAAGCCCATCCAAGGAGAAATTTAAGATTGGCTTGAAATCTTGCATGGGAATTAACCCAGATGTATATACTGTGTTTGGATCTGGAACTGGCATGGGAATGAAAGAACTGAAAGAATTAGGGATTTGAACCAATTCAGGAACATTACCACATGTGTAACCTTGAGTGGTAGTTTTGAAAGCTAGGTTGAGATCTTGGGGTTGATGGATCTTAGGGTTTTTTGATGAAGATGATAATGAAGGTGATGAAAAAGATGATGATGGTCTTTTGTTCTTTCTAGAACCACCTCCGACAGGGATGTTTCTAAGGGAACCGCCTTCAGTCCAGTACCTCCGACAAGTCTTGCAAAAGTACCTAGGTTGAGTTAGACTGTAGTTGTTGTAATAGCAGAACTTGGTGTTGGTTGAATTGCACCTGGGACAGTTCAAAGCTTGTTCCTTTTGCGGCCTTGTTCTCCTCTCTAAACTTGCAGGTTTTGGACATGTATTTGTCACTATCTCTTCTATTGGTTTCACCACAATCTCCTACATAACCCCGCAAAAAAAGAGAAGAAAAGCAATAACTTCAAGATCAAAAAGGGGATGAACATTAGAAGGAAGATAGCAAACAAACTACAACAAGCCAAATATAAAAGTGAAAAAGCAGAAAAAAAAAAGTTAAAAAAGAAAAAAAAAAAAAAGAAAGAGAAAGGTAAAGTGCAAAATGGTTTGAAGATAAACTGATAAAAACTAAATCCAATTTAGTGGGGACTTCAAGTCTTTCAACTATAGCCATGAACACACACACAAACACACACACCATGATCATCTTTTTTTCTTTTTGACAATATGAACAAACATCATCATCTTTTACAAAGTAAAGTAACCCAATAAAACCATATACAATTGACTCCAAATTATTCTTCTTTTGAAAAAGCTAAAAAGGGGGAGAGAAAAAACAAGAACTATATCCAGGTGAAGATTTCTCTACCTGTGGCCATTGAGCTGCAGTATCCATGGATATGAAACTGGTGATCAAAGAGAAGGGAAACCAGCAAACTTTTGTTTTGCTCTAGAAACTGGTTTAAAAGGCAGGAGAAAATGAAATGTTTGCTGGTTTTCGTTGTATATCAGCTTACTTCATGGATGGGGGGTGTTTTGTCTAATAATTTATTAAGTACACATATTACATGTGTATTTTATTCTATATATACAAGTATTAAATGGGAATATTTTGTTTATGCAAATGTAACATTTTTTTAAGAGAAAAAAACTATACACTTTAAAACATTACATTGATTGATAATTCTTCATCATCTTAATTTTTTTTTAATTTGTAAAATTTCATTATAAAATAATTATGTATCTCTTTATGTGAAATGTTTTGGTGTTTTCTAGTTGTATGTTTGTATATATATATCCTTATGTTATAATAAAATGATGGATTATTTCAACTTGTTTTTATAAGTTTATAATATTGATTATTATGTGTTATATTAACAAATGAGTTAAAATTTGTTATGTGTAGTTGATTGAGTTTTAGTTCAGTTAACGTTAATATTATTGCCAGTGTAGGAGGGCGCGGGTTTGAGTATACTCAAAGAACATTTTACTCTCTTATTTAAGGATTAAGTACTTCTAGGTATTAGTGTGGTGGTTACTCACCTTAATTTTGAGTAAAAAAAACCATATATTTCATGTAGTTTTTAAAATATTAATTAAGAAAGTATTACCCATCAAATTAAAAAACTTTAGCTTCATGTAGGAAATATAATATTAAAATTGCATAATTAAAAGCTTATTTATATTGTTCATTGACTTAAGTTTGACAAATCTAAGTAGATAGCAATTAAGGAGAAGAGAAACAAAGCACAAAAAACATGAATTAAATAGGAGTAAAAGCTTTAAAAATCCCACAAATCATTCATACCCTTTTTATTTCACATATTTAATAATAAATCGAAGGAAAAGGAAGGGGTATCAGATGAAAAACACAATTTGGGGTCCCAACACTTTTAAATGCAGATGGTGAATTGGTCCATAGAACTTGCAATGGAATGACACCACTTATAGGTTCGCATAGATTATAAGTACCACACGCAAAGTAATTTAATTACACATATGAGCCTACCTTAGCTAGCTAGCATGCACGTAAAGTGCCTTACTATAAATATTTCCTTACATTTTAATTTTTCTTTTTAGAATTTTTTGAATAATTACACGTGAAAGGAATCTATATTTATTTTCTAATAAAAATATTTTTATTAAATTAAACATTGATATGAAAGAAAGAAAAAAAATTAATTATGCATATATGACATTTCCGTTTTTGCTTTTGTATGAATATCGATGGATAGGTCAGAGCTTTAGTTTTATTTATTTGGCTTTATCGTACGGAAACACTTTTTGACCTTTATCCAACTGTCTGATCGAAGAAATTAATGAAACCAAAACTACTGTTCCATAATAATATTTATTATTAATGAGTAAAAAATGTGTTTCATAACCCTTCACATGCACATCATTTAAAGATTAGGGTTTTGCAATATTATCCCAAAATTGAAAACTTTATTCATTTATTTTAACTTGTCAAATTTTGATTCTAATACATTACAAAAACTAAGAAATTAGTCCAATTACATAATATTGTTGATTTGAAAATCAATAAATTGGTAAATTAAATGTAAAGAATTAGTAAAATCAAGTATTAACGAGAAAATGTATTTTCGTAAATTGGACTAATACACATTATGTAAAGTAAAGGGATGAATTTATAATTAAACCAAGCAAAATTCTATTACGAGAAAGAACAGGTCACATCTTTAAGTTATATGATTCGACGGTTGTGATTGGCTCGATTACTTTTGGTGTTGAATTTGATTGATTAAACGGGACCTCAGCCTTCAAGGGTGGGGCAACGTGGTTATCTTTTAGAACAAAACACCGGTGATATTACAGTTATCACCGTATGTAATTATATCCGCTTGCAGTGCTTAGAGCTACTACAATACATTTACATGCGCACGTGGTTATTATCCACTGGGCTTTTCCATATCAATCTTAACACTCCTCAAGTAAAACAAAACGTAATTAATGGCAAACTAATAGGTTCTTTGTATAATATTAGTCTTAGATTTCTTTTAATATTGAATTCTTCATTTCACTGCTACTTATTATTCGTAGAAGTGTATTGGTATTAGTACCGATCACAATGTGTCCTTCTCATCTCAAGTAAAACTAGAAAATACAGCAAAAAAGGAGTGGAAGTCCCCAACAAGACAAGACAAGACAATAGCTAACAAACAACAAAGATACTCAAAGCATGAAATTCATAAAATTCTCCACCAGTGAATAAGAATGGAAGAAGAGTCAATTCCCTGTTTTGCAAGGTTGTTAGCTATATCCATAAGAGATGTCGTCCTTGAAAAATTTTCCAAAGACTCCAAGGTCTCGGAGTTTTGCATTGGCATCAATTCAACGCCACAAGCGAATCAGATTCTACAATTAAGCCTGCAGAGTCAGTAAAAACTTCTAACGCTACTTTAATTGCCCATAACTCCGTGGCATTCGAATCATCGCTGATAAAAGACCGTTTGTTCTTATTGACAGCTTGAGTAGTCTTTGCATGTCACGAGACACTATTTTTTTCCTTAAATTTTCTTTACAGCAGTGGCCTGTTGATTTTGGAGTTTCATTGTTGCTGCGGTATTTTAGGTGCAAAATGCATTTTATCTTCCATTCTTGGGTGTCTTTGGTGTTCATCCTTTGGGTGTTTTCTTGTTGGCAGACATTTTTACTAACCCTCTAGTTAGGTTTTTCTCTAATAATGGTTTTTTTGGCTGAGCAAAAGGGAAAAAAGAAGAAGCTTAATTATGAACGTAGGATTAAAGAATGTTAACGATTTTTAAGAGTTTTTTTCCTTAAAACGTAAGATCTTAAAGTTTTTAGGGGCTTAGCCATTAAGTTAATGCCTCGTTGATTGTATATATATTTTAGAAAACCCACTGTCAATGATAATTTATTTTATTTTTGTGATCTCTTTTATTTTTCTTTTTTTATATGAAAATACATGCTAAATAATTTTAATTTAATTTAGTTATACATTAAATTTGAAATGAGCTTTTTATATTTTAATTAATTTTTATTAAAGCTTTCTAAATTGTGGTAACTAATTAATTTTGCATAAAAAATTTAATGAGTTCATCTCAGGAGTAATATATAATTAACTTAAATATAAAATTAAAATATTTAATTTTAATTGAAATCAAATATATTCTTCTATATAATAAGTCAAAATTATTTAATTTTATAGTACTTCAATATATAATTAAACTTTTATTATTTGGTAACTAAAATAGATAAATAGAAAAATACATAATTAAATAATGATATAATTTTTTATATTAAACTTACTTGGTGAATAATTTTTTTGATAGAACAAAATACCATTAGTGGCCTTAAGACCTATTAGTCCTTACATAAGAATTTACAGCTTTATCATCTAATAACATCTTCTTAACGTTATTCAAAGGTATCTCAAATATGACTTACTCTAAAATTTAATTAAGTTTATGAAATTTTATTTAAAGCTAAAGGGTAAATTGGTAACTATCTTTAATTCTTTACATTTAAAATAGATTTCAAAATTATATATAAACTTTGATAAAATGTTTAATGTTATACATAACTTTGATTTTGTGTAATTTTATACATAAAATTTTATTTGATTCATGTTTTACAAATCACTAACACAAATATCAATATAGAATCATTTTAGAATTACATATTGCATATAAAAATAATTATATTAATCTAAATTGAATTAAAATTAATATTTTAGGTGTATAAAAATTTATATATTAAATTATACCTGATGAAAATTGATTTGTAGTTTTGAGATTTATTTATTTTTATACAAGGAAACATTATCCAGCGGTTTAATACTGTGCAGTGACAGTAGACTAGCAAAGGTCGCGAATTGAAGCCGTCGGATATGAGGGCATCATTCATCAGGAAAGAAATGGCCCCACCAGAAATGGAACCCTCACATCACCGACCCAACCAAAAATCTCAACGCCACCCATTAATTTGAAACCTCAGTCTTCCCTCGAAAAGAAAATGAATGAATTTGTATATAAAAAAAGGGATGGTGGGGATGATGAGCATGATGAATATTGAAAATGAGGGCTGCGTCTTGTGATGGGAACAAGTGGGCGGTGGCGCTGCTGCTACTGCTAGTGGTGGCCTTTTATTTTGGGTGGACCCCATTTCCATCCGCATGCTCCATCATCACCACTTCCTACAATCACAGCCGTCCGATTAAGTTCTCAAACAACAACAACCCTTCACAAAAATAAAGGAACTCTCTCATGTCCTTCATCGTGTCACGTGTCTAACCCCTCCTTTGACGTGGACCGCAGGTGAAGAATCTAGTGCATCCCACTTCATCAACTAAATGATTTAATAATATTTCTATTTAGGGTGAGCTCATAGTGTTTGGAAAATGAGTTTTATTTATAATTTTTATTTCAAACTTTTTAAAAATTTCCTCCTAATTTTAATTGATTTAGTACATATGATATTTTAAATTTCAAAAATCATTTTTATCTATACTATTATTTAAGTCTTTAATTGAACGGATGTAACGAGCCAATCAAGTATCAATTTAGTTAAGAAAATTATGAAAACGTTTTTTCGTAATTTAAATAATTTATATTATTTGAGAGTATTTTAGTTTTTATTCAAAATAATAAAAATATGCATAAAGTAGGATTTAAACTCATGTCAATTAGGTTCGTAAGATCTTAAATTTACCACTCGATCAAAGCTTTATTTTAAATTTTATGTACATTTTATTTCAATATGCACATTTTATTATCTCCATAA
Source organism: Gossypium raimondii (assembly GCF_025698545.1). NCBI lineage: Eukaryota > Viridiplantae > Streptophyta > Magnoliopsida > Malvales > Malvaceae > Gossypium > Gossypium raimondii. Next base: position 29,940,052 of record NC_068566.1, on the reverse strand, counting down.
ATTATATATTAGTAATGTTATTGATTGAGTTGGTGTCACAAAATAACTCGACATCAACTTAGGATTGATTACAACGCCGTGTTAAAAATTGTATTTATTTAAATTTCTTAATATGATGTATTTATGTGTTTAAATTTTATTTTACTTACAATTTAATCTATTTTTTATTTTAATATCGTATACATTTCATGTTCTATTATTAACTAGTTTCAAAACATAAATTGTATGTTATTTTTAATCATATACTTATATTTTAAATACTACGCATGTGATAGAATTTTAGTTTAATTTTAATATATATTTTAATATTTTATTTATTAAAAACATTTACAAAATTTTTCAAATCTAATGATATCCATATTAAATATTTTCTATATTATTTCTTTTTAATATAATTATTTTTAAATTTATAAATTTCAATAACTTAATTTTTATTAAAACAATAATTTAAACCAAACAAAGCAATTACAATAAAAGCTCCAAAATTTTAAAACGCTAAAATAATAATATTTTAAAATTTTCAAAACTTTAAAATTATTCATTCAAACAGATGTTAAAAATTTTAACATTATGCACAATTTAATAATATATCAAGAGCCAAGCAATTAATATTTTAGTTATTTGAAAATTATTTTATATAATAGATTTATCTATGTTGTTTTGACTTACTAATTGATATATCATTTTAAATTTTTCTATATATTTATATTTATTTACTATCATATTTTCATTGATTTTTAAATTAATTTATATTTTAATACTTATCTTACATAATTAATTAATTAATCAATTTCAATAATTTTTACAATAATTTCAAAAAAATATTGGTTAATTTTTTAATATAAACTAAAAATCCCATCACATATGTGTACGGAATCACAAATTTAGAACACAAATATCTGCTTAAAATGATATACAATAAATAATGAAATGTATGGTTTGAAACTAATTAATAATAACACATGAAATATATACAATGTTAAAATAAAAGAAATATTAAAATTGTTTATCATGATGTAGTCATTAATTTGAGTCAATGTTGAGTTAACTTGTGACACTAACTCCCAAATATATTAATATATACTAAAATCTTCTCACACGCAGTATGCGTAGAAAGCTAAAATTTAGAACAAAATGTGTGTTTAAAATAACATACAATAAACAATAAAATGTATAGTTTGAAACTAATTAATCATAATAACACATGAAGTATGTATGATATTAAAATATTAAAAAGATTAAATTATGAGTAAAACGAAATTTAAACACATAAATACATTAGATAAATAATACTAAATGAGTACAATTGTTTATCATGGTATTGTCATCAATCTTGAGTTGGTGTAAAGTTAACTTATGACACAAACCCATTAATAATATTATTAATATATACAACTAATGAAAATAATAAATTGTGCATAAAACACATCAAAATGAAACTTGAGTGATAAATTTAAGGTTTTATGAATTCAATTAGTGCAAGTTCAAATCCCACCATATGCATATTTTTATTAGTTTTATTAAAATAAAAAGACTAAAGTACCCTCAAATAACATAACATATTTTAATTACGAAAGGACATTTTTGTAATTTCTCTAACTGAGTTGGTGCTCTATTGACTCGTGACACCAACTTAGTCAAGAGTTTTATTAATAGCATAGATATAGATATACAATTGGTGCGGGTTTAAATCCCACAATATGCATATTTTTATTGGTTTTTGTTAAAATAAAAACTAATATAACCTAAAATAATATAACATATTTTGATTATAGAAGGGCATTTATGTAATTTCTCTAACGAGTTGGTGCCCGTTAACTTGTGGCACCAAATTAGTCAATAATTTTATTAATAATATAGATACAATTGATGGATGTAATAAAGTGAGCATAATAAAATTAAAAGGTTTACTAATGTATAAAAATATCAAAATAAAATTTTAGTTGAGTGTTAAATTAAAAGGTTTACTAATGTAACAATTGGTTTGAGTTCAAATCCTACTATATGTATATTTTTATTTTTAAATTAAAAGATTAAATTGTCCTGAATAATATAAGTTATTTTAATTATGGAAGGACATTTTCATAATTTCCTAATTGAGTTGGTGACTCATTGAAGATGACACCAATTCAGTAAAATACTTAATGTATAAATATATTAAAATCAATTTTATTTTATTAAATTTTATTTTTAAATATTTTATATATTAATTGTTTTAATTAATTTACCCCTAATGTTTATAAGATTTAACAAACATAATGATAATTTAAATTTATTTTTAATTAAAAATTCCAAAAGAAAACTTAGACTTTCCATTTATCTTTCGCTTTGTTTTAAAAACAAAATTGTGAAAATAAAATCCAAAATTCTATTTATATTTTAATTTGAATGAAGTGATAATTAAAATTTTTATTAGACATTTATTTGATACTGAATTCAATCTATAAAACTTTCATCCTTTATTCCTAATATTATATATAAAAATAATATATTACTTACCAAAACTTCTAATAACTATTATTAAATTTAATGGAATTGATTATAATCCACTATCTATAATAAGTCAACATTTTTATTCTCGAACTTAGATATCATTACTTATTAACATAATATTTTATCATGAAATCAAACTTTAGTAGTTAAATTTATTAGAATTTTTAAAAATTTCTTTGCAATGATATTAGAACATTTAGAATTTTATGGTGGTGATATTAGGTCAAGTTAGATATGTTTATGGATCAAAGTTAGGTTAGATTCATGTTTGGTATTAATATCATACATACTTGCCTAAGCTTAACCTAATCTAAAATATGGATATTAAATTTTCTCAAGTTTATCCATATTTATAAATAACTAGCTCAAGCTCATTTTGATCTCATTTATATTATTTATGTTTAAAATTTAATAATTAGAAATTATATATATTTACTACTTATATAAATTTTATTAAATTATTATACATAACAATTTAATATATATTTTATTATTACATTATAGCATAATATATTTATTTTTGTATGATATCAATTATATAATATATAAAAGAAAAGAATATATATTATAAACTTGAAAATGGGTCAAGTCAGAATGGATTCAAGCTTTGATATTGGAGCACGAGCCCACCCCATATTTTATATAGACCTAATTTTTCTACCTAACCCCTTTTTGGGACTTAATATTTTTGTTCAAATCTTCTCAAAATTTGGACAATCCTCCTAGGTTGAACAAATAGTCCAACCCTCGAATAAGCCTAGATAAAGTGGATTCGTTGTAATTATAAGACATTAGAAAAGGTTGATTTAAAAAATATATTTAGGGTTTTAGGACATTGTTTTCTATAGGAAATAGGTCGATTTTGGAGAAAGAAACAGAAAACACGCCCAGTAGGATGCGTTTTCAATTGAGACGGCAGAAAGCACGCCCTATATGATGCGTTTTTTGTTTTTCTCTCCAAAATTTTTTTTTATTTTGGGTGTTGGAAATTTGAGGAGAAAGATTTGTTTGTGTTTTTGTTTGAGGGAGACATTGTGATAGTTTTAAGGTATATTTGAGTTTACGATAATGCGATAGCGCTCGAAGACTCATATATTTCATATGCTGTGTCGAGATAAAACCATCACCTTAGAAGCCCATCACATTGCAACTTAGGCTCCTAGTTCACTGTGGTTTTACAGTAATGAGTTGAAGTATAACTAGGGCTCCTAGCTGACAGTGGTTATGCGATCACAAGTTGGAGTATAACTCGAGAGCCTAGTTGATAGTGGTTATGCGGTCACAGGTTCATGTTTCTTGATACTGGAAGAGAATGCTTTATAAACCTCATAAATAAGTTTGAGATCGTAATCATCGGGTAAAAAAAAAGGCTTTCTAGTACAATCAACTTATTCTTTTTCTCCATCTCCGCTAAAGCTATATCTTTAACCTCATTGTCCGAAACCTGTGATAGAATTAGGGACAAGAGGACTTCCAAGGGGAGGAGTGACTATGATGTTGGAGAAAAGCTGAAACGTAACTTGAAGTGACAACCATTGCTGTGATTAAAGAACTCATTAGTAAATACAACCGATGTTGCCCCGACTCGAGTTTCAACTTTTTCTCTAGCATCACAATCACTCTCCCCTCTAAAAGTCCTCTTGCCCCCAACTCTGTTATAGGTTTCGAATAACGAGGTTAAGTATACTGCTTTGGTGGAGATGGAAAAAAAGAATAAGTTGATTATACTAGAAAGCCCATTTTATTTTTCCCTATGATTATGGTCTCAAACTTATGTATGAGGTTTATAAAACATTCTCATCCAGTGGCATTAAACTTGAACCCATGATCGCATAACCACCGTCAATTGAGGCTCGAGCTATACTTGAACCCATGACTGCATAACCACCGTCAATTGAGAGCCCTAGTTATACTTCAACTCGTGATTGTATAACTACTGTGAACTTGGAGCTCAAGTTGCAATGCGACGAGCTTCTAAGGTGATGATTCGATCCCCACATGATAGATGAAATGTGTGGCTCTTCGAGCTCCACCGCATCACTATGAACTCAAAAACACCTTAAAACTATGAGAATGTCTCCCTCAGACACAAACACAAACAAATCTTTCCTTCCAAAAATTTCAACATGCCAAAAAAAAAGAGAAGAAAATTTATTATTTTGTAAGGGATGGTGGGCGAGAGAGTTAATGGAGTAGGGGGAGCAAAACCCCTTTATATAGGCAACAGTGGGGGAATTAAAAAAATGATGTAGGAGCCTATGACCGTCCGGGATTCCCTCGATGTCTAAAAATTATCCTGGGATTCCCAGGTTGTAAAATTTTTTCATGGGTTAGGGTTAGGATTGAAAATGTGAAGGAAGAAAAAGCCTCCTGCAGAAGGCGTTTTTAGTTTAGGTAGTAGGTGTTGGAAAAAATTCAGTTTAAGAACAGTTTTCTTGCATAACGAAAAATTAAAATTTTAAAAATCGATCCGGTTTGTGATATTTATAGCAATAAACCTTAACCGAATTTGTACCTGTGTTTTTGGCTTAACGAACATTTGTTGTTCTTGGCTTTCAACCAAACTATCTTCTTTGTTATCTCGTACCACGAACTGCTTCAAGTGTGGGTTTGAACCAATTGAATTGAAACACAGAACTAGAAAAAGTTTTCTCTCCTTTTAGGGTGAAAACAAAAACTCTCTCTTCTTAATAGAAATCGATAGAATTATTATTCTAGAAAACTATATGTAATAGTTGAGAATAAATTCTCTCTATTTTTTGGCAGAATAACAATCTCTTAAAATTTTGTTAATATCTCTACCGGTGCCATCTATTTATAGGAAGAGAAGGTAGAACCCTTGTTGAATTGTAGTGGTTTATTTCAAATAGAAAAATAATATCATACTTTGAATAAGACTAGGTTGGACAATAGAACCTAGTGTTCCTACTAGAGTTGCCGCCCCCTTCATGGCCATAAAGGATTTTTGGGTCTCTCTCACATTGAGTCCAATTACGAGTACTTCTAAGGCAGCTTGGACTTCGAACATGTCTTCTAGCTTATCTAGAATCACTTTAGTAGTCTTACAGCTCTGCAGTTGCTTATATAAAGTGTTGGTTATGCTTGCTAGCATATAACAACAAGCTATCTCATCAGACTCTTTCTAGCGTTTTCTAGCCTTAGCTTGAGTGGCCGGAGGACACTTAGTATCAAGAACTATTTTAAGTTTCTCACAACTCAAGGCAATTATTAGGTTCCTTTTCCATTCCTTAAAGTTGTTTCCATTCAGTTTGTTTTCAGTGAGTATGTTTAATAAGGGAGTTGCTATCATTTTCGAACTGAAAATAAAAACATTCATATATTAATATCTTTGTATCAAGCAAATGTTTGAAAACATTTTGCAACATTATGATATGCATTAAGATGATGCATGCATCTTACATTAAACCTTAAAAACATTTGTAAGCCGTTGAATTCTCACACCCATTGAATCAAGCCACTGTGGGGTGATTATGATCAACTAGTATGAACATGGATTTCCATCTAATTAGTACATGAACCTAATTCCCTAAGCATTCACACGTACTAATAATCATGTAACGTTTGGTCATCATTCTAACTTAAGTAGAGCGCTGTGGGGAGTTACTTAACTAGAAGATCTAGAGTGTATAACCATCAACTCAGAACCTCTCACATTGTGCACCACAAATGAGTCATCGTAGGAATATCTCACCAGGTAGCATACTTTGACTAGTTATTCTCTTTTGAAGGTAGAATTTATTGATCTATCGCATGATAATGCCTACCATAAGGGTTCGTCCAATTATCATTTGATCATAAGAGAGTTTTTCTTACTTTCAGGAAATCTCCTCAGTGAAATCCACATAGAAATCCTACTGTGGGGTAGTTCACTTGCCATGCCATCACAAGAGACCATTGATGGAGGCCGTAGGTCTTGTTTAGGGATCTTCTCCTATTTAATATTTTAAAAAGCATGCAAGGTTTTTATAAATTTTGGTTTCAATCATGTATGATCAATATATGCATGACAAATACATATGATATTCTTTCCTAAACTATATGCCATGCTTATCTCATATATGCATGACATGCTATGACAATTTTATAATATTCACATTTAATTATTCGTAAGAGTTAATCAAACAATTTTGATTCTCCATAAATTTTCTTGTAAGGGAAAAACCGAAAAAGTGAATGTGAACCGTGCACCAGGTAGGTTCCCAGGAAAGGGAGATGAGTCGTATTTGACCACTTAAAAACCAAGATTTTCCTTTCTAGATCCAATCCTAGACATGCACGTTCTTATTACCACACTTCTCATTACCACACATGTATTTTCTCATTACCACACTTTTCATATTTAATAGATCAACTGTGGATCATCTCATATATATATCACAATTATATCATAAAAAAACATTAAACAAATATATAAAGATATGGGTAATAAAATAAAATTGCTAACCAAGATTTTCATGGTTCTATTTCTAGAAAATAAATGAAAAATAAAAAAAATTACATAGTTTTTTGCCACAAGACATTCATTGTGTCTTCGACCGCCATCGCTCCATCTTCTCATCATGGACTCTTTTTTTTTTGGAAAAATTACATTTATTTCCATGTCGTATGACTGTTTCCGGCTTGCGTGAATTCTATAAATAAAAGATAATCCTACGTGGAGATGATAATCCACAGTCTATTTCCTAAGAATCACAACATTGACAAAATAATAATTATATAAAAAATATATATAATATTACATTCATTCACATACATTCCCCTAAACATGTGAATAATTACAAGAATGTCACATCTTATCAAATATTAATCAAACAAGATGAAGAGAGAGATTCAGTCTCAGTTTACACCATAAACATAGCACAACCTGGCATTCTGATACCAATTGTTGGAAAAAATCCTGTTTGAAAACGATTTTCTTTCACACCGAAAAATTAAATTTTGAAAATCGACCCGGGTTGTGATACTTATAGCAATAAACCTTAATTGAATTCGTACCTGTGTTTTTGGCTTATGGACGTTCGTTTTTCCCGGATTTCAACCAAGCGATCATCTCCACTATTCTCATACCATGAACTGCTTTGAGTGTGGACTCGAACTAATTGAATCGAAATAGAGAACTAGAAAAATTTTCTCTCATTTGTGAGTGAAAACGAAAATTCTCTCTTCTTAATAGAAATCGATAAAATTGTTATTCCGGAAAAATATATGTAATAGTTGAGAATAAATTCTCTCTATTTTTTGGCAGAAAACAATCTCTCAAAGTTTTGTAAATAACTTTATTGGTGCCACCTATTTATAAGAAGAGAAGGTAGAACCCTTGTTGAGTTGTAATGGTTTATTTCAAGTAGAAAAATAATATCCTAATTAGAATAGGATTAGGTTGGATGACACACCCTAGTATTCCTACTAGGGTTGCCACCTCCTTCATGTCTATGAGGGGTTTTTGGGCCTTTCTAACATCAAGTCCAATCTCTCACACCCTAGTACTTCTTAAGTCTTTTTGACCTAGTACTCTGTAATGTATCCAAACTGATTCAGTTTTTCTATTTCCAAAAATAAACTTTAATATTTATGCATAAATTTTTTTTTCTCATCCCTATTTTACCCCTAAAAATTTTTGATGATTTTACCCTGGTAAAATTTTGACGATTTTGCCCCTAGTAAAATTTCAAGAAAATATGTTTAATAATTTACAACTTAACATGTTTACTATGGCCGAATGTTTTATTTTCATTTTTACGCATCAAAATAGTCCAAAAACATAAACTCATTCTTGCAATAATTTTTTAAGGAATCCAGTAGGACTGCAAACGGATCATTTTCATATTCATTTCCATTTCCATTTCTATTTTTGGAAACCTACATTTATTTCCAAATGATTTCATTTCTCCATTTCGGAGAAAACCATAATTATTATTGAATGTTTCCTATTTTAGTTTTCCTATTCATTCCGTTCATTTCTATTCAAACAAGCAATTCATTTATGGTTTCAACGAGCTAGCGGAGGGTCCGATTGGACATATGTAGTTGAAGCTTAAATGATTTATAATTAAGTTATGACTTTTAGCCTATTGATTATAAACTCATTTAGTCACGAAATCATTCCACTATAGTATTGTGACTAAGCTCTCCCCATTACGAAATCAACTACCCAGTGCTCGTCCAATGACCTTGTCATAAGTGTGTTACCCTCATAGGATATCCTTGATCTCTTTGGGATAATATCTATTTTCCCAATATGATCCTATTTTATCTCATGGTAAACATTACATCTTCCTTAATGAAAAGTCAATCACTATCAAATAGTGATCAAGTCATCCATCACAAAGACGAACGACTTGTGTTCACGTTTACTTTTCATCAATCATGAAATGCCAAGAGAGGGTATCATTTACCCATGTTTTGGGCTATGAATTCTACTGTTGTGAATGACGATACATACTATAGAAGTCGTATACTTAACGCACCAACTTTCGGTTCCTTATTTATTTGAACTCAAGCTTTTACTTACATCAAAGCGTATGGGTCACGCATACATAGTCCGCTCTCCACTCAGGGTTTAGGTATGCCACACTATGAACGTCACAAGTGAATAAATCCATAAATGGATTTAGGATCTATTCTACTTGGGCCTAGTCAGTTACATCTATTTCTCTATCTTTTGGGAGTCATTCGTTCCGATGCCTAATAAAAGACATCTCTCTAATTGGACTTGATAGGTGGCATATTAGTCTTTTAATCGATGTTCTCAAATTTGATTAGACTAAGGAAATGTTTTGTTTTGTTTACTAATACAAGTTTTTTTTTCGTACTACAATCCAACCACGTAATACCGCTTAGTATTAGTTTAAACAATAGATAACCAATGAGCAACATTTACTTCTATTTTTCTTTGCGTGCAAAAACCATGTGAGAAAAATTATTCAAAGTATATTAATGTAATCATTGAATTTTTTTATTAGCTAATTTGTTCAAAAAAATACATGTTTACAAACAAATACTACACTCAGGGCATCAGATCCAACAGTAGTAGGGACCTTGAAAGCGCATCTTATAATATGCGTTTTCAGCTGAGAGCGCATTTTATAGGGCACACTTTTAGCATCCTTGCTGCCACTTCAACTGAAAATTCGTCTTACAAGGCACATTTTCGTCCCTCATATTTTCAACCTTAACTCGTGAAAACAATTTAGAACTATAACCCTAGCCCTAAACTAGAGATTCTCGAGCTAGATAATCCTGAATAAAATTCAGACATCACATCTTAAAATTTTTTTGAAAAATGTTTTTAGCAATATGCGTTTTTTAAAAACTATTAAGACTTTTTCAGGAAAATGCTTATTGTTAGAAGCAATTTTTACACTTGTCATGTCCAATCTCTTCCAACATTTTGAAGTTATGTTGGATGTCTGAAGGTAGTATTTGCTATAAAATGAGCCACCATTCTGTGTAGAGGTTCCATACTGAAATTTTGAGAAAATTGTTTCCATAAGGAGATTTGCATAAGATGAGATTGTTTATATTAAAAATACGAATTTCAAAAATTGACCCAAAAAAGTAAATTAGTTCAAGTAAGAGTTGTTGTCAGAATTTAGATAATTCATGCTCATTTTCTACATAATGTTTTGGTTTAAAAATATGGAATAAGTTATTTGGTTGAAGATGAGTCGACAAATTAGAGCCGTTATTTATTACGACAGTCAGATTTGTGACACCGAAATTGTGATCATTTTTGCATTAGCCCAATCTAAAGAATTGACTTTTAACTGGAGCATAAAATTGCACAAGCTTCAGGAAAAATTAGGAGGAAAGTGACGAGTTCAAGCTGGAGAAAAATTTCGAGCTTGAAATGTAGCATCTAACGTCACTGGAGATCGTTAGATATGATATATTTGAGCTCACAGGTGAAATGGAGGTTGAGGTGATGCTTGGTTAAGATTTCTCCAGCGGATCAACTATACTAGAGTTATATGTCCACTTTGTCAACGTTGATGAAGGTGCTCCGAGTTTGACAATAGTTCCAATCAATGCCTATCGGGAAGAAGCAAAAAGTCCAAACACATGGTTGTGCAATGGGTTCACAACATTGCTACAAAGCTCCTATCCGAAAATGCTGGAATCATCAATGGGAAGACATTTATCAGTTTCGGCCCTCGATTTCAATTGTAGCGCATAGTCTGTCTAGCAGTCAATGTTAGTTGGCCACTCAAACTTCGACACCCTGACATGACATTCTGTGAGTGCTTTTGATTTCAAATTTCGAATGTCGGGTCCGAGTTACGGGATGCTACAGTTGTTTTCGGAGCTGCTACTGATAAAAAACATTGAACTAAACCATTCAAACAAACAAAAATTTTGTATTTGTAGTTATTATATGATAAAGAGACTTTCCCGGGACTCACTCAAACATACGAAAACTTAATTGTTAAATCGAACATGAAATAGGGCCAAATTACAAAAAAAATTAAAAATTGTAAAATAGGTATTGATAGTTTTAAAAGGTATTGATGCCAAAAACAACTTTGATGTTTGGAAAATTCATCCTTAAATCAACAAGTATTGATACTTGAATTATTGTACTGATACTCCTTTACATGTATCAATACCATATTCTAGTATCGATATTGTTTTGTGATTATGTTTCTTTTGTAAAAACTGTTCAAAGGACAAGTATATTGATACCATTGTAAAATATAGGTAGCCTGATGCAAAGTATTAATACTTTGGTCCAGTGTCGATACCATCTTGGCAGTTTGTTTGTTTAAAAACTAATTGAAATATGCTAAGTATCGATACCTTTACCAATGTATCAATACCTTAAAGCCAATGCGTCAAAAACTTCCATTTTGGTGCCCATTTCATGCTCAAATCAATTAAAACACAATTGGTGCTTAAGGGCACGCTACAAACCTGTACAAATCAATTCATATAATACCCAAAACACCTACATTCAAAAATTTCCAAATCAACCTACTATAAAAAATTTAGCTATTAAACATACCATTTCTAACTTGTAACATTATCAAAAATTCATATTTGAATAATCATTCCATACTATCATCATAGTTATGCCAATTAACTATGAAACTTGACATTCTTATAAAACATGTGCAATTTCAGAAATACTACATATGCACAGTTTCATATAACCATTAATAAACCAAAATTTAACTTTAACCAATATACAAAACAAACCATCTTCCAAACTAACACTTATATAATAACACCATAGTACATGCGACATATCTGAAATTAAAATGAGAAAAAGACTACTGAATCAAAGGTTGGATAGTGTGATCTTCCAGGCGATCCGATCGCAAATCGACAATCTATAGAAAAGGCGTAACGACTCTAAAGTTAGTGGTGTTGGAAACAGTAGTGTTGGAAACAGTGGTGTTGGAAACAGTGGTGTTTGAAACAATTGATATTAAATATCATTATAACGTCATCATTGCTGGACAACCCGGGGTGATGGATCCGTGTATCCGTATTGAGTCTATGTCTATGTTTGGTTAAGAGGGTTAAAAATAAATTAATTGGTTAAATGAATATGAAAAGAAGTGGAAATGCGATATATATAATATCATACGAATTGAGTTGAAAATGAGCCCTGAAGGCTTATTGAATACGAAGGAGCTTATAGTCTTAGAAATTGTTGAAATGAGAATATGGATTTGAGCATATATGTATGTAAAATGATATGGATTTGATATTGAATTGATTAAATGTTGTTTGAGTATATAAATTCCATTTAAATGTTGAATATAAATGAACTGGAATATTATATGTTTGAATTACTATATGATTTGATATATGTTGAACTCAACTTGTTGATATGTTGTTACCATGTTTAGGCAAACATGTCAAGGTAATAGCTTATCATATTAGATTCTAAATCAAGGTGAGTTATTGTTTAATGCATATGAACTTACTAAGCATTTGAAATACTTACCTTATTGTTTTCCCTTCCCTATAGTTTGCTAACATGCAGAATGTGTCAAGTGGATCGTTGATAAGCTCACACTATCCCATTGTTAATTTGGTAATCTTTTAAATGTTCTAAAGTTTGGTTATGTGGCATATACATAGGTGTTTACTTGGAAATGTTAATTGGTTTGAAACTTGGTTAATGGTTATTCTTGATAAAGTTGATGTTCATACTATATATGTATGTATGCTTGGTATTATGTTAAGCTTTAGGGGAAACAATTGAATGACAAATTTGGAAGTGAAATGGTTTGGTTGAATGACTGAATTGAATGGTAATATATGTTTGAATGGTTTATGAATTCATAAGTGAAAATGTTATATTTAAGTACCTAATTGATGTATAATGGTTTGGTTGATTTTGGAAATGGTAAAATGGATGTTTTGGTATTGTCTTGATTGGCTTTGTGCAGGCTTGAATGTGCTTTTAAGCACCATTTGAGTAATAAAATTGATTTGGCATGAAAAAGGTACAAAAATGTGATTTTTGACCAATTTGGCTCAAAGTTGTTGGTACATTAAGTAAGGGTAACGATACTTAATGATTTTCTTCAATTTTTTTAAACATCAAATTTTAGAATGGTACCGATACAAAGGTAGTGTGTCGATACGTTGAAGGAAGTATCGATACTCCAAGTCTAGTATTGATACCTTTGGTTAAAATCAATTTTTATGAGACATCAAAGCTTAGATTGGTATCGATTTAGATGGGGTATTGATACCTGATCTGGAAACTTTGAAAAAATTGCAATTTGGTCTTTTTTCAAGCTCGGGTCAACAAATGAGCTTTCGCAAGCTCGATTAATGCTTGAATTTGATTATTTATCATATTATAAATGTGTTTATGACATGTTTGTATGTTTGAATGATTATTTTACAGTATTATTGATTGTAGTTTCTCCGACAATGAATGTGACATCTTGTTGCTTGGACCCAACAATCGGGTCGGGTAATGGGTGTACCAAAAGGGAAAAATAAAATAGGTAAGCATTTTGAATGCTTGGTAAGTTCATAGGTATTAAAACAAATAACTTACCTTGATTTATAATTAAACATAAGAATCTAATTAACTTGATACAATTTTCCTGACATAACATTTCATAACGATAAGGTGAGTTGTCACATAACCGAATCATATAAAAATTTAACATTTAATATGCTATTCAATTTAGTACAATTAACATAGAATTCACATTTCAATTCCAATTACGACATCAAAACGTCAAATTTCAATTTTTAACATCAAACTTATGACATTTCATTGTCATTTCTCTTTTGCATTAATAATTTAGCCCGATGAACTGTAATAAAAAGATTTGGGTACACGAGTAACTACACCACACCAGAGAGCATTGTAGTGATAAGTAGAGAGCACTGAAGTGCTAAGCAGAGACCACCGAAGTGCTAATCAAAGAGCATCGAAGTGTTGAAAAAAGAGCATCGAAGTGTTGAGTAGAGAGCATAGAAATGTTGAACTCGTACAAGCGCACAAATAACCCTATTGGCATGCCAATCATATCCTAATCGTTTACTAATTTCACAAGGGAATTAATATTGCATTCATAACATTTAAATCACTATACTGTCATCATGTACGTATCATCCTATTATAAAACATTTCGTATCCACTTGGTACTTCATATGTGTTTATAATTGTCACATATACAATACTTTACAATTTAGCCCCTCCAATGCCAAATACCATTATATTCACAACAACTCAAATAATAAGTAAACATTATAAACATAACAAGAATTAACATAGTAAGTTTCATATGAACTTACATGACAAAATAAAACAAACAAATCATCGAGAACTATTCCATAAATTTTCCTTTTCCTCGATTATCCTCCGTGGATTCAAATATCATTCTATACTAATAATTCATTTCAGTTATCCATTCCAAATACTTTATAAAATTCTATTTTATGCATATGATAGTTTCATTTCATTTTTGAATGTTCCTTATGTTTTGCATTTTATTCGATTTAGTCCTTAAAATCGAAATTGCTATAACTTTCAAATTTCAACTTTGATTTCAAAAACAAACTCAATTCCATCCTTCTACATCCCTCTAATATCAATAATTACAAAAAAATTAACATCAATTTCAAATTATTTACACTTTAGTCCCTATGTTCAAAACTAGCAACTTTCACTTTACAAATTAGTCAATTTTCTCTTTTAAGCTTAAAATCTAACAAACTAACACCAATTTCATCAAGTATTCAACAATTGTAACTTTTGAATACTTTAATAGTGCTGCAAATTGGTACACAGGCTAGCTAAATCAAGCTCCCGGGGCCTCAAAAACATAAAAATTACAAGCAACGAATTAAAAATTGCTTACTAAATCAAGGACTAAAGCTTGAAGGTTGGTAAGGGTTTTCTTTGTCCTTACATTCAGTTTTTGATAGAAAAAGATGAAAGAATGTTTATTTTTCTTTTAATTTTCCATTATATACTTTGATTAACAATTAATAATTCTTATTTAATTAATCTAAATTCTAATTAACTTAGTCTTAAGCCTAACTAACTAAAGTGAGTGGATTTCCATATCATCCACTATCGTTTGGACCTTTTAAAGTTGTAACACCCCTTACCCGTGTCAGATGTTGGGATAGGGTACGAGGCATTACTAGACTTAACAAAACCATTTATACAAAACCAAGTCATGAAATTTCATCCAAATTAAAATTTCTCGTATTTCATCATAAAGTCCCTAATATGGGCTTACGTGACCCAATATATACTTTGAAAGTGGTTCGAGACCAAACCGAGAACTTTTAAAAACTTTGAAAAATTTCTTAAAAAATAGGGGCACAACCCTAAGCACATGGCCATGTGGCTAGCCGTGTGGATGAAAGTTAGGATATTTACCAAGCCTTTTCCCATCCAAACATTTACACGCTTATACCAAATTTATCAACACACAACATGACATTATCATAAACGTACAACTTAAACAATAATAGCCAACATCAATGGCCTTATACAAAATGAACTATCAAATAACATAGGCCAACATTTTAGGCCAAATCAATTATGACACATAACAAAATAATCAAGGCCCCTATACATGCCATAATTCATAATATTGCTTTCAAAATACCAAAAGAGTGTTGATAGTGTGGATGGATCTCTGACGATCTCCGTAGCCCGAGCTAGCTTGGTGACACTATAAGATAAGGGAAAGAAAAGGGAGTAAGCATATAGCTTAGTAAGTTGGTATGTAAATAATAAAAAAATTATGAACATGCTTTTATCAATCCTCATAATGTGTTCTCAAGATAATACAATCATATTTGCGCATAGTTTCACTATTCACTCATGTTCATATCAAGCTATCTACGCGAGTCATAGTTATTAAATTATTTATATCTTAAGCTACGAAACTCTGAATTAAGATCCGTTAAATTTCTCTAAAACTAGACTTATATATCTTCTTACCATAAAATTTTTTTAATTTATGGTTTAGCCAATAAGTACAGTTCATTCTTTAAAGTCATCCCTATTCTGCTGTCTGATAGTTTCGACCCTTCTTCACTAAAAATTAATTATCTCCTTGTACGAGATTTGAATGATGTTCTCGTTTGTTTCTATTGAAAATAGACTCATTAATAATTTTAAAAATATAAATTCTAACCCATAATTATTTTTATAAAATTTTTAATGAGTTTCCAAAGTCAGAACAGGGGATTCCAAAAATCACTCTGATCCTGTCTCATAAAAATTCAAATATCTCATAATATGAAATTCTCTTGCTTACACCATTTCTTCTATATAAAACTAAACTCAATAAGCTTTAATTTCATATCTTATTCAACCTCTAATTCGATTTTCACAATTTTTGGTGATTTTTCAAAGTTATACAACGACTGCTGTCCAAAACTATTTTATTACTAATTTTACTCTTTCATGTTTTCTTTGTATTAACTTTCATTTACACGCACATAACACCAATCATGTCCATAGCTAGCCATTCCAATAGCTAGTAATTATCAAATATTTACAAGTCTTCATAGTCATACTTACTCCGCATCAACCTTACCAAAATTTGATCACATATCGAGCACATTGCTCATGAATATATATATACAAATGTACCTGCACTCATTCATCACATAATCACAATCATTTACACTTAGTCATTTCCCGTTGAACACATCAGAATATTAACGGATACATCAAAATATTGCACATAGTGCCACACTTGTAGCAAAGCTACTTCACATCACTTATCACGCATAGGCTCGTGCTTGAGCTATTCACATTCGCGGGTCTGCTCACACAAGCTGTCAGTCATTCGTAACCACTTAGTGCTGCTCACACAAGCTGTTAGGTATCCGCAACACATGCCGGATTACCCAGTCACTGGTAGAACTTATAAGACTAGCACCCGGATTCACTTAGTCACAATTTCACATAGTTTTCACATAGGTTCCTAGTGACATGTCACTTGTATCCTATTCTATTATTAAGGATCAACCGGGAAATTTCTCACTTGTCGATATTTTGTCAATTACATCAAATATTCAGCCACATTTCACAAAAATATATCAAAATATGAAAGCGTAAGCAAAAATGATGCATTATTTACATACAAACTTACCTCGGTCCAAAATATCAAATGTTTGCGTCTTAATCCACAACCTTGCCTTTTCCCCGGTCAAGGTCAATTCCTCGTCTTTATTGATCTATAATAACACATTTAACTCATTTAATACACACATTTTCAATTTATCCCCAAAAACACCTAATGGCAAAAATTACAATTTTGCCCCTAACTTTTCACATATTTACAATTTTGCCCCTAGGCTTATAAAATGAAAAGTACTCATTTTTCTCATTACTCAAGCCTAGCTGATTAATATTCCCTCTTATAGCAGCCCATAATTTTCACTAAATCACATTTTTTCCCTTTTTTACACATATTTTCCAACTTTTATAAACAAGTCCTTTTATGTAATTTCACTAAAAATCACTTAGTAAAAGTTGTTTATTACACTTTAAAATTTCATATTCTACCATAAAACATCAAAAAACATGCAAGTCATCCATGGGTAAATGTTTAAACACAAACCCTAGCTCAAAATAATGGTAGAAATAGCTAAATCGAGATACGAGGATCTCAAAAATGTAAAAAACATTAAAAAGGGGCTAAAATGGACTTACAATCGAGCTTAAAAGCTTGAAAAACGCTAGCTATGCCTTCCTCATGTGAAATTCGACCAAGGGGTTGAAGATGAGCAAAATTTGGCTTTTAATTTGACTTTTTAATTATTTAATCACCAAATTACTAAAATACCCTTAACTTAAAAATATTCTATTTCACCTATTTCATGTCCAATTTTGTCCAAAAATTAACCAATGGTCTAATTACCTTTTAAGGACCTCTAATTTAAAATTTCATAACAATTAGACACCTCTAGCTTCTAGAACTCAAGTTTTGTACTTTTTTACAATTTAGTCCTTTCGACTAAATTGAGTTACCAAACGTCAAAATTTTTGAACAAAATTTTCACGAAATCATTCTTTACATTTGTTGATCATAAAATATAAGAATATTAAATTTTTCCTCGTCGAATTAGTGGCCCCGAAACCACTGTTCTGACTAGGCCCAAAACTGGGCTGCTACCAAAGTGGTCAAATTACTTAATTGGTCCTCTAATTAATTAAAAATCCACAGAGATTGACTTTTACCACTTTTACAATTTAGTTCTTGTACCTTAATTAACTATCCAATTGAAAAAAATAATGGACCGAAATTTAATTAATCTTTATACTAACATTATAAATATTAAATAATAATATTTATGAACTCGATCATCGAATATGGGGTTTTGAAACCATTATTTTTGACACCACTAAAAAATGGATATTTACATTTATATGGGTATGTCATCAAGTTACAATGGTGGGCAATTTGCGAGTGATTTTGGTTTTAACGTAGGGTTTACAAGAATGGATGATATACTCCATACAACTTGCTCCAACTAAGGGACATTTAAGCCTAGACTTGTAACTTGGGTTGATAACAAATAGGGAGGTGGAAACGAGGAGGGATTTGAAACCAATAATGATCCTGTAACACCTCTTACCCAACCCCATTGTCGGGTTAAAAATCGGGTGAGCTAGTACTGTTTTAATGCCTTCAGTGTTTGTAGATTTAAGAAACAAAGTGAAGAATTGTTAGAATCTTTGAAGGGTTCTGCATGTTTCTTGAAATTGAGTTTTGAAGATGGAATTTATAACTTTGGTTGTAAGGCTTAGTTGTCAGAAGAATGGAAGCTCTGCGTTTGAAAAATCAAAGCTGATAAGGCAAAGAGGCTCTAGGTGAGTTTTTGTACACCATACATGGATGTGTTTTGAGTGCTATGTATGCATAAAGATGAGTAGGTATATGAGTATCTGCAAGTGTGTTTGTATGCATAAAATGATTATGGTATGATATATATATAATTACTGTACTCCTTCTTGCTATGTTCTGTGATAATGTGTCTGTGCCTGCATGTTTATGAGTTACAGAGTAAGAAGGAAAGTTATTGATGAGATGAATAGGGAAAATAAGTTTCTGTTAGATTTCACAATTCGGTGTTGTTAGGTGTAAACCGTAAAATGGAAAGCTCCGAGCCTTCCGGAGGGGACAATTTGGTGTTCGAGCATCAATTTTAGAAATTGAAAAATAAAAGAATGGAAAAATGTATAGGGAGTTGAAATTTATGTTAGATGTCAGTGTTGCTGGGTGCAAAACATGATATGCAAAGCTTTGGGCCTTGCGGAAGGGACACTACAGTGTTCGAGCATCAAGGTCAGATGTGAGATGAAATGTTATTAACTAGCTCGCTAGAGTGGCCCCGGGATGATGATTATTAGGTTCCATAGACCAACATCGAAACGATGATTAGTAGGCTCTATGGGGTAACATCGCGACGACAGTAATGTCCTTCGCGGTGACACCTCAATGAGTTTTAAGGTGTAAGACCACCGCTCAACTATGACAACCAATAGAGTCCTATTGAACATTAAACATGGGGTTATAGGTGTAATACCATAGCGCGGATATGGTGACCAACAGAGTTCGTCAGAATAGTGAATAAGGGGTAGTCCGCCAGGACATTAAACATGGGGGATATTGTGTAAGACCATAGCTCGGTTGTGGCAACATAGAGATTCTTTCAGGACATTAAACATGGAATAGTCAGTCGGGGTAATATAAATAGGGAAACCCACCAGGGTGGGAATCATGGAAAGATCATACAGACAAGGAAAGATGCAAACATTGATAAGCAGTAGTTAGACAGCGAGTTTGAGAAATAAGCCGAAAAAGAGAAAAGATATAGAAATAGGAAAAGCCTATCAAAACGCTAACCAATGAGGTCGATAGGGCAAATGGTGTTAACCTAACTAAAATAAATTGGGGAAAATGATATGCTGATAATGCCATATTTATAGGCAATGGAAGAGGATTTATTTGTGGATCGCGAGTAAGGATACGCCATTAACAACTGCCTGAAGGTGCTCAAAGAAAATTTGTATGTCAGAGGAAGACTTTAGGAAGATAACGAGAGATTTACTTCTAGTATTTGTAGGTGAAGCTAAACATGTCCTTAGTCTAATTAGAAATAAGCAAACTGATTGAAAGACTAATATGTCGTCTATCAAGTCCAATTAGAGAGATGCCTTGTCCTGGGGATCAGAGTGGATGACTCCTAAAAGATAGAGACTTAGATGCGACTGACTGGACTGGCAATACATCAAATAAAACTAAAACAGAATAGATCTTAAATCCGTTTATGGATTTATTCACTTGTGACGTTCAGAGTGTGACAGGCCTAAATGCTGAGTGGATGGCGAACTATGTATGCATGACTTGTACCCTGTGATGTAAGTAAAAAACTAAGTTCAAATAGATAAGGAACCAAAATGTAACATCCCACTTGGTGAAGTCCAGTATTCAAGTACTATTTATAGAAGTAAGGCTTATAGAATAAGTTCTGAATGAATATGGTGCAAGATATGCTATGTAATTAAAGTCTATAGAATGCGCCTTTGGGTAAGGTTTGTGTGAGGTAGACTTCGTGGTTTGGCAGACTCTCTTGTAGGGTATACGCTGCCCCAGTTGATAGACGTTAATATTTAATTCTTAGTGTTAAGTCCTTAGCTTGAAAGAACTATTAGTTATATTATTATTTTATTGTTGTGGTTAAACCATTTGGTTAGTATAAAAAGGACTAGTTAGAATGGGACAAGGTTTCTGAAATTGAAAGGACATGCATTAAAGATGAGAGATAAAATTATTAGTCACGGATACCGAAGGAGGGGTAGTGGATGAAGTAAAACTTGCCCACTAAGTTTTTCCTTTCGTGTGCACCTGTATAAAGCCAACATTGGCTTCTTAAGCAAGTTTTATGTTTTTTTAGGCAAACTTGAATTTCTCTCCAAATCTCTTCCTCATTTTTTCAGAAAACTTTAGCACTAAGACTTGTTTGAAGGATTGAGTTTGTTGTATTCAGCTAACTTCTTTGTCGTTAAGTTCTTAGTAAATATATTGATGAAGCTCAATTTATTTTCATGGTTATTTACGGGGACTTAGGGTTTTATGCTTTAGGGTTAGTTTAAAGTGAGAAAGGAGGAAACTTTTAGATTTTGAGTTTCTTGTTAATGTTTTTGTTTAAACTTGTTTAGCTTTTGGTAAAATGATCTAATAATATAACTCTTGATATTATAGCTCAAGAAATTCCTAAAAGCTCCTAAGATAAGGGCAAGAATCCTGCTGTCTGAACTTTTCTTCATTTATTTGGTGAGTACTTTCATACTCCATGTGCGTGTAAAGCTTTTGTTCATGTCTGGTTCAAGGTAAGTTTACTTGTATTGTGAAGAACATCTACTGTGAAAAGTCTAGCATGATTGTGTAAGTGATGTAAAAGCATTGCTTCATGTTAAGCCATTACTCTCTTACTCTAAAAAGAACCATATGGTCTTAACACAAAGGAAACGGATTCGTGGTGTTGCCTTCGATGAAAAGAGCATTGAACTGGAAGATTGCGATACATGAAAATGGTTATGTAGCCTTTAGTAGGACAAGTTTTATTGCAAACCGAATTGGCAATGCTTGGCAAAGGAAAAAGGATCCAACAAATGGTGTACTTTGAACACGGACTAGGGTTATGGCCAACATGAAAAAGGTTGTCTGCATGAATGCATGGGTGTCGTGTAAGCGCCAAAAGAAAATTATCTATTTATTGGTCTATGTAAGTCGGGTATTCACCAATAGGCAAACTGTGCAAAGCCTGTTTCTGATTGGTATTCGCTAGTAGGCGAATTGTATGAGTGTGAAGGGATTTTTGTCTCATGTATAACTATCGTAGTGTTTGCTTTGGAACTCACTAAGTTCTTTGAACTTACCCTTCCCTTTTTACCTTTCCTTCTTCGGGTTGTGACGAAGAAAAGGGAACATCGAGGACTATGTCAGAGAACGTATACTATTGTAAGACTCTTGTGTTGGTACTATGCTTGACATTAGGGGTGGTTTTAAGGCTTAAGTTTTTTAAGAATAATATTTTTTAATTAAATTTGTATGCACCAAACTATGGTTTTTCTTCATCTTTATAATGAAGTTTATTAATTTTAAAGCGCATTGGTTAACTCCTCTTAAAATGTCCCATAGTTAGGCTACTTATATGTTAATCGCAAACAAAGTTTGGCTTCTCGCCAAGCACAATATATTTAATTGAAAATGATGCTTGGTTTTAACGCACCATTCCTAGGTCCTCCTCTAGAGTTGAGTATGGGGCAGTACAAATGTTGGTATCAAAGCCAAGCTTTAGCCGATGCTCGGGCAAATCGAAGGCAGTGTCACACCTCTGTCATGCATAGTACACCTCCTTCTTAGTCTTAATATTTTGTGCTTAATTGATAATTTTTTGTAGTGGGAAAGAAATGTCTGAAAGCTGAAGACAAGCTATTGGTAAGGATATGGAAAACCATGTCCCCAGTCAGGAACAAACTACCACGACCAATAAAAATAACAACATAGGAAATGCGAGAACCACATTTAGAGACATGTTCTTTTCGGTGATGACCCAACTTTTGACTAGTTCATGGGGAATGAACCTGAACAACAACCGCAAAAACAACAACACCCACCTCAACCATGACCTGAAATAGTGCGCCCAGAACAACTTGTTCCCCCTACACCTGTGGTAGCTCCGTCTAGATCTGACCCTGTTCAAGAAATTCAAAAAAGAGGTGCAAAGGAATTTCTAGTAGATATGGGAGATGACCCCACTATGGATGAATAATGGTTTCTCGATTAGGTAAGGTTATAAAAGAATTAAAATGTAATCAAGAAGAGAGCTTTCGTTGCACCATATCCTTGTTGGAAGGAGAAGCGTACCAATGGTGGGAAACTATGGTCAGCATTACCCCTAAGTGTCTTATTGATTGAGAATTCTTTTTAGAGAAGTTCAGAGAAAAGTATATCAACCGGATGTTTTTCAAATAGATGAAGAAGGACTTTCTATATTTGAAACAAGGCAGGAAGTCCATCTTGGATTATGAACTTGAATTTTTACGGCTTAGTAGGTATGCCAAGAATATGTTCCCATCTGAAAAGGATTTGTGTGACAAGTTCGAGTGGGGTCTTAGAGATGAACTTCACACCCTAGTGAAAGCTTTTGAATGCAAAACTCTATCTTAGATAACGACTAGGGCTCATAAGATGGAGTCCATTCTTAAGGAAAAGAGTAAGAACTACGAGAAGGAAAGAATGATAAGAGGAAAGTCCAACCCTCCACCTCTCTCTGGCTGTAAGAAACCAAAATACCACTTTTATTCAGCTTCAAGGAAGGTATCACAATCCACTAGCTATAGACGTGAGGGATCTAATAAGCCAGCTGCGTCTAGGTTTATTCCTGGTGGTTCCCGAATGGAGAAAGGTGATTGCAACTATTGTGGAAGGAACCACAGCGGTGAATGCAAGAAAAAGTTAGGAGCTTGCTATAGTTGTGGGTCTAAAGACCACATGGTTAAGGGTTGTCTGACCAAGTCTAAGTATAGCACGAAGCAATTTGTCAGGAGTCCACCAAAATATCAACGTGAGAGAAAATAAGAAATGGTGGGTAAGTTTAGCTCGGTGCAAGGATCTCAAAGTAAGAATTACGGTAAAAACAAGTTCTGGCGCCTTAGCTCGTGCCTATGTAATAAAGGTTAAGGAGGACGCAGACTTACCTGAAGTCATCAATGGTAATTTTTCTTTCTTTGGAAATAGTCTTTACACTTTGATTGACCTTGGGTCTACCCATTCTTACATTTGCTCTAAGGTCATTTAGGGTCTTAGTAACAAAGCCATTCTTGAGGTAGAGTGTTCTGAGACAAATGTATTAGTAACAAAGCCGTTGGGTCAAAACACAGTAGTAAATAAGTTAATGAGGAATTGCCCATTGGCTGTTGGTGAACATGTGTTTTTGGTAGACTTACTGTTATTAAGTTTTCACGAGTTTGATGCTATATTGGGGTTAGATTGGTTGACTGGGCATGACCCCATGGTTGACTATCAGTTTAGAAGTATGCACCTTGCAAGTACTGAAGGTAAGGAAATAATTTTGTCTAGACAACAATCAAGATTGGCGAGTAAGATTATTTTTGCAGTATTTTCCCAGAAAATGATTGTTTAGGGCATTGATGCTTATTTGGCATATATCATGGATACACTCGAATCGAGAAGTGAAATAAGCCAAGTGCCTGTAGTAAAAGAAATTTTAGATGTCTTCCTTAAAAAACTCCCTCGCATGCCCCAAGAAAGGAAATAGAGTTACCGGTAGAATTAGAACTGGGGACAGTCCCTATATTATGCATGCCTTAGGAATTGAAACAACAAGTATAGGATTTATTAAGCAAAGGCTTCACTAGGCCCAGTGTGTCACCTTGGTGTGCGTCAGTCCTGTTCGTTAAAAAGAAAGATGGACCTATACGCCTACGCGTAGACTACCGACAATTGAATAAGATCACGATTAAGAGTAAGTACCCTTTGCCTAGAATTAAAGACTTGTTTGATCAATTAAGTGGAGCTTCAGTCTTCTCTAAGATCGATTTAAGTTCCGGATATTAGGAGATAAAGATCAAGGATGTTGATGTATTCAAGACAACTTTCAGGTCAAGATATGGACATTATGAGTTTTTGGTGATGCCGTTTGGGTTGAGTAATGTGCCAACGGTGTTCATGGATTTAATGAATAGAGTGTTTTGGCCTTAATTAGATCAGTTTGTATGTAATCTTTGTTGATGACATATTGTTTATTCCAAGAGTGAGATCGATCATGAAAAGCATTTAAGAATTGTACTGAGGACCCTACGTGAACATCAGTTATATGCAAAGCTCAACAAATGTGAATTTTGACTAAAGGAAGTGCACTTATTAGGACATGTGATATGGACGAATGAACTTAAAGTGGACTCTTCAAAGGCAAAGGAAGTGCTTGAATGGAACCCGCCCAAGAGTGTTACTGAAGTCCGTAGCTTCCTAAGGTTGGCTAGATACTATCGAAGGTTTGTGAAGGGTTTCTCGATAATAGCATCACCTCTCACCAAGCTGTTATAAAAGAAAGAAAACATTGTTTGGAGTGATGATTTCTAGCAAAGTTTTGAGAAATTGGAGGCAGTCCGAATTGAAGCTTTGGTGTTGGCACAACTCGAGCCTATAGCTGAATATACGGTCTATATGGATCACCAATTAATGGATTGGGTTTCGTGCTCATGCAAAAGGGTAAGGTAATAGCTTATAAATCATGACAGCTGAAACTCCATGAGAAGATCCCACACAAGATATCGAATTAGCAACAGTGGTGTTGGCGCTAAAGCTTTGAAGACACTACTTTTATGGAGAAAAATGTCATATCTTCTTTGACCTCAAAATTTTAAAGTGCTTAATGACCCAAAAGGATTTGAATCTATGCTAGAGAAGGTGGTTGGATTTATTAAAGGACTACGACTTGATCATTGAGTATCATCCGGGGAAAACCAATGCTGTGGCAGATGCTTTGAGCAAAAAAACTGTGGCAACCTTATTATCCCTTCGAGCTAAAGTGAGCATGTTTGGTAATGGAGCCTTTTTGGAAAAGTTGGTTGTAAAGCCAACTCATTTGTCTTAGATTTTAGAAGAACAAGGGAAAGATACTTAATGCGTCTAATTCAAGCAAAAGATGATGTCTGGTAAGGCGACGAACTTCAACATAGGTAAGGAAGGAAAGGTTAGGTACAAAGACATAATGTTAGTACTAGTAGGCAGTAGAATGAGAATGAGTTATTAAAAGAAGCTCACCAAGGACCATTTGCACTTCACCCGGGTAGTATCAAGATTTACCGAGATCTGAATGACTCATATTGGTGGCCTGGTATGAAAAAGGAAATTTTGGAGTATGTGTTAACGTGTCTGACTTGCCAAAGGGTGAAGGTTGAACATGAAATCTTATTAGGCAAGCTGTATCCCTTGGATATTCCCAAGTGGGAATAGGATAGGATCACTATGGACTTTGTGTCAGGGCTACCTCTTAGTCCCTCTAAGAAGAATTCTGTTTGGGTGGTACTAGATTGACTCACAAAGTCAGCACACTTTCTACCAGTAAATGCTACCTATTCCCTGGAGAAGTTGGCTGAGTTATATATCACTGAGATAGTATGGCTGCATAGAATACCTTCTTTCATAGTGTCTGACAGAGATCAAAGATTCATTTTGAGGTTTTGGAATCAACTATAGGATTCATTGAGATCAAAATTGGAATTTGGCACAGTGTTCTACCCTCAGAACCATGGCCAATCTAAAAGAGTCATCCAAGTGTTAGAAGATATGCTAAGAAACTATGTGATAGATTTCATGATCAATTGGGAGAAGTATATCCTTTTGGTTGAATTTGTCTACAATAATAGTTATCATGCCTGTTTGAAAATGTCTCCACTAGAAAATTTTTATAGTCGAAGGTGTAGGACACCTAAATGTTGGATGGAACTCAACGAAAGGAAGATTGTAGGACCAGGCCTGGTATGCAAAACTAAGGAAAAAGTTAAAATCATTGTCAATCATTTGAAAGCAGCACAAGACCGACAGGAATCGTATGTGGATTTAAAAAGGAAAGAAATTTATTTTCAAGTAGGAGATAAATTATTACTAAAGGTCTCCCCCCAAAAATAAATTATCCGATTTGGTCAGAAAGGAAAACTGAGTCCAATGTTCATAGGACCCTATGAAATTTTGGACAAAGTGGGCCTAGTGGCGTATAGATTGGATTTTCCTCTTGAACTATCGAAGATCCACAATTTGTTCCATGTGTTAATGTTAAGAAGGTATAGATCCAAACTCAATCATGTGGTATAAATTGAAGAGCTTAAAATCGAGCCAAACTTGTCGTACGAGGAAGAGCCCGTCAGTATCCTAGCTAGAGAGGTGAAGGAATAAGGAATAAGAGGATCCTCTTGGTTAAAGTATTATGGAGGAATCCTAACATCGAAGAAGCCACAAGGGAGAGAGAAAGTCAAATGAGAGATCAATACCCTAATTTGTTATTAGGTATGAATTTCGGGGACAAAATTTCCTAAGTGGGGGAGAGTTGTAACATCCCACCCAATGAAGTCAAGTTTTTGAGTATTGTTTATAGAAGTAAGGCTTATAGAATAAGTTCTGAATGAATAAGGTGTTAGATATGAGTAAGTGCTTAAAGTCTATAGAATGTGCCTTTGGGAAAAGTCTTTGCAAGGCAAACTTGGTGGTATTGCGAACTCTCTGGCAGGGTTGGTAGACGTTAATATTTAATTCTTATTGTTAAGTCCTTAGCTTGAAAGACCTAGTAGTTATATTATTATTTTATTGTTCTGGTTAAACCATTTGGTTAGTATAAAAAGGACTGGTAGAATGGGACAAGGTTTCTGAAATTGAAAGGAGATGCATTTAAGATGAGAGAGAAAGTTACTAGTCAGGGGTACCGAAGGAAGGGTAGTGGATGAAGTAAAACTTACCAACTAGGTTTTATGCACTTATATAAAGCCAACATTGGCTTTCTAAGCAAGTTTTATGCTTTCTTGGGAAAACCTTAATTTCTCTCCAAATCTCCTCTGCATTTTTTCTAAAAACTCTAGCATTAAGGCTTGCCTAAAAGATTGTGTTTGTTGTATTCAACTAACTTATCTGTCGTTAAGTGCCTGGTAAATATCAATGAAACTCAAGTCATTTTCATGGTTATTTACGAGGCCCTAGGGTTTTATGCTTTAGGATCAGTTTAAAGTGAGAAAGGAGGAAACTTTCAGATTCTGGGTTTCCTGTTAATGTTTTTGTTAAAACTTGTTTAGCTTTTGGTAAAATGATCTAATAAGATAACTCTTGATAGAATAAATTAAGAAATTCCTGAAAGCTCCCGAGATAAGGGCAAGGGTCCTACTATCTGAACTTTTGTGCATTTATCTGGTGAGTTCCTTCATACTCTATGTGCGTGTAAAGCTTTTGTTCATGTCTAGTTCAAGGTAAGTTTACCTGTTTTGTAAAGACAAACGGTTACTATGAAAATTTTGGTCTAGCATGACTATGTAAGTGATTTAAAAGCCTTGCTTCATGTTAAGCCATTACCCATCTTAATGTAAAAGGCACCACATGGTCTGAACACAAAGGACATGAATTCATGGTGTTGCCTTTGATGAAAAGAGAATTTAACTGGAAGATCGCGATACATGAGAATGGTTATGTAGCTCTGGTAGAGAAAATGTTATTGCAAACTAGGTTGGCAATGCATGACAAAGGAAAAAGGATCCAACAAATGGTATACTTTAAACACGGACTAGGGTTATGGCTAACACGAAGAAGGTTGTCTGCATGATTTGATGGGCATTGTGTAAGTGCCAAAGGAATGTTATCTGTTTATTGGTCTATGTAAGTTGGGTATTTGCCAATAGGCAAATTGTGTAAAGCTTGTTTGTGATTAGTATTCACCAATAGGCGAACTGTATGAGTGTGAAGGGATTTGTGTCTCATGTATAGCTATCGTAGTGTTTGCTTTGGAACTCACTAAGTTCTTTGAACTTACCCCTCCCTTTTTACCTTTCCTTCTCATGGTTGTGACAAAAAAATGGAACACCGAGGACTATGCCAGAGAATGTCCACTGTTGTGAAACTCTTGTATTTATATTATGTTTGACATTAGGGGTGATGTTAAGGCTTAAGTTTTTGAAAATTGATATTTTGTAATTAAATTTTTTTGCACCAAACTATGGTTTTTCTTCATCCTTATAATGAATTTTATTGATTATGAAGCGCATTAGAAGCGCATTAGTTAACTCTTAAAATGTCTCATAGTTAGGTTACTTATATGTTAACCACAAACAAAGTTTGGCTTCTCGCCAAGCATGATCTATTTATTTGAAAATGGTGCATGGCTGTAACGTGCCATTCCTGGGTCCTCCTCTAGCATCGGGTATGGGGCACTACCCGAAAGCTATTGCATTGAGTGTACGACTTCTGTATTTGTAGCATCATTCAGAATAGTGGAATTCATATCCCAAAACATGGGTAAATGATATCCTCTCATTGGCATTACATGGTTGATGAAAAGTAAACGTGGTCACGGGTCGTCCGTCTTTATGATGGATGACTTGATCATTATTCAATAGTGATTGACTTTTCAGGAAGGAAGATGTAATAGTTACCATGATATATAATAGGATCATTTTGGGAGAACGGATATAATCCCAAAGAGGTCAAGGATATCTTATGAGGGTAACACACTTATGACAAGGTTATTGGATGAGCACTGAATATTTGCTTTCGTAATGGTATGTCGTTAAGGTGAGCTTAGTCACGATACTTGTAACAACCCGTTTACAGTAAAATCAGAATAGTGGTTTTGGGACCACAAATTTGACATGGAAATATTTATTTTATTATCATATTATTTTTTATAGTACTGTATTAGGGTCGTGTTAAAATTTCATCAAGAAATTTTGACGTTTG